>NW_008704392.1:2372827-2406476 GCF_000326865.2 Helobdella robusta | reverse complement strand
TTTATATAAGTATTAGTATTTATTAGAGTGGTTCATTCTGTACACACAAAGCTGGTCCATCCTGTACCACATGGTAGTTGGACACTAAAACGGACATGCCAAATAAATTAAAAAGGATAAAGGTGTCAAATCAACACTATCGTGTTCAGAAAGCATTATTTTATAGAAACTGACAAAAAAACAAAAACATACCGCTCGAAATTTTTCTAAAACACTCAAAAAGAAACAGACGAATATTTCACTTTTTCTCGCAAAAAAAGGAAAAGTGAAACAGTTAAATCGGCTACTAAAAACATTTAATAAAATTTACATCTGGTTATAGAAAGCCAAGAGACGTATATGAATTTAAATTTTAAAAAAATGTTAGCGCATGTTTACTATTTTTAATTTCGAAGGTCCTTTCGGTACCTGGTCCATTCGACCCCAGTCTCCCCTACGCTAGCTTACTTACGAAATTACAATATTTTTATTAAAATTGACAAAAATTATTTCAAATTACATAATTCAAGGTTTATTGGTTAATTAGTTGATTGTTTAGTTAAATGATTGTCTAGTCAGTTGATTAGAATCAGCGGTTGATTGATTGATTTATTTGTTGATTGACTGGTTAATTGATAGTACAGTACCAAACAGTATCTTATTGAACAAAGTAGTATCATAAAATGAATAATGATACTTTTTGTTAAAATTTCAATAATTTTTAATTTGATTTCATTGCGATATCGACAATGATGATTGTGACTGACTAATTAAAAAATATCAAATAAAGCTTATAAAATAGGATGGGCAAATGACGTCATATTAATAGTAGTTATTTAACTGTCTGTTAGTGAATTAGCCGGTATAAATAAAGGTTTTATTCAACTTCTATCAAATAAATTTGACCAAAAATCATACGCAGGCAAAACTAAATAAAGAAATAGATATATAGATATGTGTAGTTCTAATACATTTGTAATGTTATAATTAAACATTCAAATTGTACAATTGTGTTATGGTGTATTCTCAAATTATTTTGAATTTTCTCAGAAAAATTTAAACTTTTTACTATATACTAGTTACTTTTATCAACAATTTTTAAAAAAATTTCAATTTGATTTCATCGCGATATCGATGATTGTGACCTGACTGATTAAAAAGCATCAAAGGAAATTTTTAAATGATTTTTAAATAAGCGAGTTTAAATGATTGGATGGAATTACTTGGCGAATAAAACTTGTGAATATGTTTTAATTTAATTAAATTTTGAAGAAAATATTTTTAAAACTCGCTTGCGTTATTTCTTTGATATCAATATTGGGGATATTCATATATAAAGCGAGCAAAATTTTAATATAAAAGCGCTTATAAATCTACGCATATTGGCTCAGCTTGGCTCGGCTTGGAATCGGATGTTAAGCAAGGTGTGGTCTCAAACTATTTGGAATTCTCCCAGAAAAATTTGAACTGCATGCGCACATATGCAGCACTGATTACTGTTGCTTTTATAATGAATTTATAAATTATATATATAAAGCGATCAAAATTTTAATATAAAAGCGCTTATAAATCCACGCATGTTTGCTCAGCTTGGCTTGGCTCGGCTTGGTATTGGATGTTAAGCAAGGTGTGGTCTCAAACTATTTTGAATTCTCCCCGAATATATATATATATATATATATTCGGGGATATATATATATATATATATTCGGGGATATATATATATATATATAGTTATATCCATGGTCGTAATGAATTGAATTGAGGTGATTGGCTTAAGCATCACCTGTTCAACAACCTGGAGATAAGTAAAATTTTGTTCTGTTTGGAATGACTGAATGATTAATTTGGATGAAAGAACGAACGAATACATGAACAAGATGAATGAATAAATGTATGAAAGAACGAATGACTTATATATAACAAATGAAAAACGAAATATTTGATTGGATGAATGTAAATGTACGAGTTTAAACGAAGGTTCACGAGAAATTAATTGAATAAAATAATGAGTCATTGAATTGTCGATAAAATGTGAGGATGAATGAATGAATGAATGAATGAATGAATGAATGATCGTAAATAAAATGAAAGTGAACAAATGAGTGGGAGAATGAATTTGTGAATGGTTGAATGACTGAATGGATGCATATCTATGCTACATGAATATGAACTATTACAAATTGTCCATAATTTTCTGGGCTTTCTTTAATTCTGAAAATTAAACATTGAGATCATTGTTTTTAAAAACTATAAAAATGAATATTCATTCATGAACGAACGAATGAATGTGATCGAATGTTAACAAGTGATCGAATGATTAATTAAATGAACGATTGATTGAACGTATTGAATGTGAGTGTACAGATGAATCTTTGTGAACATTTGAATGAATTATTTGTTAATAAATGAATAAAACGTTGATGAATGATTGAATGAATGAATAAATGAATGAATAAATGAATGAATTGATGAATAAATATTCTATAAGTATTTCAAATCAATAATTTTAAAATATGAACAAAAAGTCATTGCCCAACCGTCCAATAGTAATAGTAATTTGTCAGATGTTAAGGTCACAAAAGTGGTTTCTGATTGGTTGGCGTCTGGATCACGTGTTTTAATATTAAGCCTCACTATTGGTTCATTTAGATTCTGAAAATTTTTAAAATATATTAATTTGTGCGACTGATCAACTGAATGAATGACTGAAAAAATAAATGTACATATGAGTAAATGATTCGAGAAATGAATGCAAGAATGAATGAACTATTAAACAAGTAAATGAATAAATGTATGAATGAACGAACGAATGAATGGATGAATGAACGAACGAAGGACTGAATGACAAACTGGTAATTAATTTCACCAACACTTAATTCATTGCTGGCAATTAAATGATCAACCCTCCAACCCACTGATTCTAACTGGATCACTGACAAGAATGATAATAAAAATGACAATAAAAATATGAATGAATGAATAAATGAATGAATGAATGAATAAAAAAATGAATGATAATAATAATTATTATATGGTTGTATTATTATCGAAACTATTGAAAATTATGAAAACCCAACGTTTAAAACTATTTCTGTGAAATTCTTCTCTTAAGGAATTCACATTATCTTCATAAAACTTACACAGTACAGTTGCATGTTCTTGAGTAAAATAATTATTAATTATATTATTATTAATTATATTATTATTAATTATATTATTATTAATTATTATTATCATCTAAGTTATCATTGCCTGGCACAGGCGCTCCAGTAATCAGGTTCGAATGCAAAGAGATCCAAGCAATATGCAATATGTGTCACACACACATGCAATATGTGTGTGTGATACATTGATGCACTATATCTTTGTTGTTAATACCTCCAAAATATTTTGAAAATAAAGAGAGAAAGAGAGAGAGAAAAGAGAGAGAGAGAGAGAGAGAGAGAAGAGAAAGAAAGAATGAATTGGAAGAAACAGAAAGAAAACTAATTGTAATATTATAACCATTTGGTTGGTTAACCTTTTGGCATTCCTAACTGCTGAAGCTCATTGGATAGAGAACTGGAGTTGACAGCAAATTTTGTAGCGTTGCTCAGTATTAATGTTATCACTGCTAGACTTGCTTTCACATCATTCAATTCTGTAATAATTATTGAAAAATTATGTTAAACTATAAATATAAATAATTAAATATAACAAATATAATTAATTATAATTAATGTTGTTTTATTTTCCCTTTTAATATTTCTTTAAGACAAAAAAATAATTTTATTTATCCTCACTGAATTTTGCATCACTACCCAGTTTCGCGATCTTTTCTTGCTTTGGAAATTTTAAAATAATAATAAACATATTAATACTAAACTAATTAGACTAATTTTAAAATAATAAGAAAGATTACTAACATCGACATCTTCACTGAGGAGATTTTTGAAAACTTGGGTGCATAGTAACTTTACTTTTATGGAACTCTGTGGAAAAATTGAGAAATTAACTTAGCTGTTTATTAATTATTTAATTTTTTATTGACAATTATAGCATAAAACTATATATTAGTTAATTCAATATTGATTTCATTATTATATTAAACTTGCCAGTTTGGAGAGAGTACTGATTTCAGCCAACACCCAATCTGGACAATCCAGATCACCACAAAATTTAAATTTCTGAATTGAAAAGATTAAAGTTTATTTATAATTAAATTAAAAATAATTATAACTGTAATAATATTATATTAAAATTAAATTAATAATAATAACTATTATTAAATATATATATTATAAATAAAATATAAACTATCAAGAGTTACTAAACCATGAATTACTCAATAGCAAAAATCATGTTTTTATTATTATTAATTTAATTATTTAACTTATTTTAAATAACAATTGAGTGAACTTTTAATTGAAAATAAAAAATTTATTTAAATTAAAACTTTGAAAAAGAAATAAAATAATTATTTTTTTAAAGAACCAGAAACAAAATCACCATTATGAAGAAACCACACAAAAACGTTCGAAAAAATAAAATAATTAGAAAATGTTTTTTCGTAAAAAAAAATTAAATAAAATACAATTATAATTAGAGTCGAACGCCCCGTTAAAAAAGTGATTCACTTTTGATTCACTTTTAGTTAATCAAGAAAATTCACTTTTAGTTTGCTTAAATTTAAAAGTGCAGGGTTCAATGATGACAACAAATTTAATCAACGTTATCTGCAATTACCACAAGAGAAATGAAACAAAGTAAATTTTATCAATAAGTTGAAATACAAATTAACTTATTTAAATACAAAAAACTTTTACTTTATTTATTGAACCATTTAAAATAAATCATCCCAATTATCCATTGACCATTGAATTATTCTTATACTCCGTTGAACAGAATTAAAGGTGCTGCTATTAGTCGCCACGTACGACTGCAATTTTTTTTTTATTTGTTATTAAATCGTTTTTTTTTTGTTAAATTAGTGATTTAAATGACAATTTAAGAAAATTTTTTATTTGTGTTCACGCTTAATTATATTAATTATTGTTGTTCTGATAATTTGAAATTTATGAATAAAATCTACGTGATCCGCGATTGTTTACATTACTTTTACATTGTAATATTATTGTAATATGTAATGATTACAATTTTTTACAATTTTTTTTACACTATAAAATAAATTAAAATAATTATTTAACTGATTATTTTTGACGTTAAGTGAATCAAGTGAATGAAATCAATAATAGTTCTTCAATAGCATCCTAAAAAGTGAAAACACTAACAAACCAACAAAAATGGCTTCTTCTGAATTAAATGGCCGATCTCCCCAATCGTTGTCTTCATCGCCACCATCATCCCCATCGTCTGCGTCATCTTCGTTATGCTTTCAGTTGTCGGCCACAGCCAAGAGGCAGAAGTTTCTTCGGAGGTTGTTTAAATTTCGACAAATGGACTTTGAATATGCTCTCTGGCAAGTCATCTATCTGTTCATTGCTCCACAGAAAGTGTTAGTTATTCATTCATCAATTTAGTTATTCATTCGTTCATTCATGAATCTATTCATTCATTTATTTTATTCATTTTTTTTCAATGTCTACTTTATATACATAAAAAGTTCATTCTTTAGTCTAGCCAACTTATTGATTTACCAATTAATTTTTGCTCAAGATCAGTGTAAATAATTTATTATATATATATATATATAAATATAAATTAATATTATTATGAATTATGAGAATAATTATTAATAGAAATAATATTAATTATTTCAGATACAGAAATTTCAGTTATAGAAAACGTTAGATGATATAATTTTTTGTTTCTTCATTATCTATTATTTTTGATATGGCTATATAAAATAGTCCTTATTTATTTCCAATGAGAATTTATTATTTACATTTTAGTTATGAATAATTAGTAAAAATATTTTCGAAATTTTATATTTAGATTATTCATTTTATTTTCTATTAATTATTAAAAATATTTTCATCATAATTTCTATGAAAAAATATTACTGATTTATAAATTTTTATAAAAATTAACATGAAATTTAAAAAATTAATTTTTTTTCGCCCAGAAACAAAAAATCAGTGGGCTAGAGATGATCCAGCATTCCTTGTTTTATTGACTATTTGTCTTATTGGTCAGTTATTGTTTGTTTATTTGTTTGTTTGTGTGTGTGTATGTCTGTCTGTATTTTTTGTGTGTATATTTATTTATATTTCTGGTTTTATTTGTGTGCATCTCTATCTGATAGTAACTTTGACTGTTTGTTATATGTGTGTGTGTGTGTGTTTGTGTGTGGTGTGTGTGTAAGTGTACATTTAATTCTGTCAATATGTGTTTGTATGTGTCTGTCTGTCTGTTTATCCATGCATATGTGTGTATCAATGTCTGACTCTATCTGCATATGTGTTTATCTATGTCTATTGGTTGTTGGTCTGACTATTGATAGGTGTTTGTCTGCTTATTGAAATATTTCTATGTATATTTGTTTGATTTTTTTCAGCATCATTACCATCATCATCATTGCCATCTTTCCAACATCATCATCAGTATCATCGCTGGGTTACTCAATCGTCCTTGAACTTGGTGTGGCAGGGTTTTTTAAATTCTTCTTCTTTGTCATCTTCATAGACTGCATCGCTGTTGGGATCATCATAGCTACACTGCTTTGGTTAGTGAATAAATTTTACTACTACTACTATTATTACTACTACTAGTACTCTTGCTACTGTTGCTGCTACTACTACTACTTCTAATAATGATAATAATAATAATAATTGATCATCATCATCACCACCACACTAATACTACAAATTACAATAATAACATAATAATAATAATAATAATATTAATAATAATAATAACGGACCAACATCATCGTCGTCGTCATCATTGCGTAAGTGTTATAAAAGGAAATTGTGCATCAATAGTAGAAGCACTAACATTAACAGTTGCTTTAGGCCTATGTTTAACATTACAACAAGCTAATGAGTATTATTTATGAAGATTTATTCTTGCTGATCTAATTTATTGAACTACCATCACCACCGACCACTACCGACCACCACCGACCACCACCATCATAGGTTCATAACGAACAGGTATCTGATAGTTCAACCACCCACGAGGTGTGATGTCGAGTGGGCGTACTGTTTCGACATTCACCTCAATGCATTCTTCCCACTACTCACCATATTACACTTTCTGCAGCTGCCCTTTCTCAATTGTGCGTACCTCGTTGGGTCTTTTTGTTGTATGATGTTTGTCGTGCAGGGTATTTATTTGCATGATGGGTGTTTTTTTCTGTGTTTGTATTATGTTTTGTTTTTAATGCGTTTCTGTTTGTGTTTTTATGTTGTTTTTTCAAACGCGCGCGCACACACACACACACACTCTCTCACACGCGTAAACATGTAGGCACAGACAAGCTTATACACGCACGCACGCACGCACACACAGATTTCATCTCGTACTCCATCATAATGTGCTTCTGTAGTAACACTGTCTGGTTCATTGCCATTGGCTATTATCTCTATATCACTTTCCTTGGATACAGTTGTTAGTATTTCACTTATTTACTAATCATTCGCTCATTAGTTGATTAATTAATTAATTCATTCATTCATTCATTCATTTATTTATCCATTAATTCATCCATTCATTAATTCTTCAGCTTTGCCCTTCTTGAAGAGGACGAGGATGTTGTTGTATCCCTTCACGATCGTGGCCATCATCTACGTCCTCTCCGTCATTCTAAATATCAACTTTGACAGGATCCTCTGCGACTTCTACCACTTCCGCACTCATGGCGTCGTTACTTTCATTTGAAAAAATTTTAAAAAAAACTTGGTTCCCTGATTGTTTGTTTGGTTAGTTGGTTGACTGATTGGTTAAATAATTGACTTGTTTATTGAATGGTTGATTAGTTGGATTGCCGATTGGTTGTTGTATTTGTTAGATTGGATTCTTGCTTGGATGGTTGGTTGTTTGGTTTTTTTTGTTGTAACTAAGTGGTTGATTTTTCGCCTAATTGATTAATATATGGATTGATTGATTGATTGAAAAATTGATTGACTGATTGAATTCATTCATTTTTATATTTCAAACATAAAACTGGTGTTAATAATAGTTAACGTTGTTGCATTTTATATTATTATTGTTCCTTTTATTTATTTTCTAATTATTATGGTGATATTTATTGAATATATAGACGTAACATTCTGTGAAATAATAAAGAATTTATTATTGGTTTGGTAGTTGAATAAACATTCGTGAATGATTGTTGGATGGAGGAAGAATGAATGAATTAATGATTGAATAAATGAATGAATGAATGAATGAATGAATGAGAAAAAACTATTGAGATTGTTACACTTTGAAATTTGTTTTACCAAATAAATATAGCTCTCACTATATTCTACCATTCTTTATATTATTATCATCGTTATCATTTTTTATTATTGTGATTTTTTAATTAGATTTCAAACAGAAATATTCCTGCTACTACCACTACTACTACCACTACTACTACTACTACTACTACTACTACTACTACTACTACTACTACTGCTTCTACTACTACCACTTCTACTACTACTGTTTCTACTGCTACTGTTTCTACTGCTACTACTACTACTGCTGCTTCTACTGCTAATACTACTACTAAAATGATAACAGTTACACTTTTATTGTTACTAATATTCTACTGTTGGTATATATAAGGACAGATGTTATCGCTATTAGTATTTATACTGCAATGCATAGTAAAAAATACTTACATTACTACTGCTAAATTTTAAAAAGAAACATGTCTGACAGGTAAAATTATTTGCTACAAGCTTCGAGGAACATTTTGTAATTGTAAATTATCGTTGTTATACAAATATGTAAATATTAGCATTTTATATATGTTTGTGTTCTTACAATAAAGTTTATAGTTGGAAGAATACGATAGGGCAATGCTAGTACGAGCTGAGGCGTTCTATCTCAATGTCTCTAATCTTATTGCATCTTCCAGTTTGTTGTGAAAGAACAAGGTGTAAAATGAAGATTTGTACAAATAGTTTAAAAAGTATATCTTCATGAAATATAGATAACAACAACACTAAAGCTGACATTCCTTTTTTTAGGTGTAAACCATATTATTCGTAATTAATGTGTTATTAGATTAATCTTTGTGGATTACTTTGACTGGTCCGAAGAGTCTATTTTTGCCGCTAATTTCGTTACCTACCTGCTTCTTTAATTTTGTCATTTTTGTCGGCTACCGACCAAGAGAATGTTTAATTTGTATGAATGCCTTTCTTTTAAAATCGCATTTTAATCGATTCGTTAATATTTAATACATATCTCTAGTTGAGACATGTTGCTTGGCTAGGTTGAAACCATTCTCATGTTAATACGGGTGCTTCATTTTGGCTGTCATCTTAAACTTAGGCATATACCTATGGGATTATATATATATATCTTGATACCATATATCTTGATTATATACCCAGCATATACCCTGATTCGACTTTGAAAGGAGTAATTTATGAAAATAGTGCAAGTTTTTTTTTTTTGTTCGGTTCATTTAAGTTTTTCTTATTATCTCAATATTGAATAACTAGTTGAAAAGGTATATTTAATCCGGTTTTGGTAACTTTCCTTGATGTATAGGCCATCAGATCTATATGTTATATAAACCTAACCATTGAGTAAAGGACTGGAATTATTACTCATTCGTTTCTCCCATCTCTACTTCCGTTGTTTCCTTTCCTTCGCCGCAGCAAGCTACGCCATTTTTTGCCCGTTGTGTGAAAAGAAGAGTTTTAGTTTTAGTCGTTGATTATTATGTCACATAGTCCCGACAACGAAGATCATTTTATGGGAATGGACTACTCAGGTGATACCGTTAAAAGACCGAGAAATGAAGAAAACGACGGCATTTCAAGTAAAAGATGCAAAGGTGATTTCACATTTCACAAATGATATTGCATTTTTTTTAGTAGCTGCGTTAATTTTTGTATGTATGTACAATTGTGTAATATATTAGTGACTGTTAGGTGTTGAATGATTATTGTTTAAATGAATCAAACATCAGTAGTTTGTTTTCAATTTTCACTAAATTTCATTTCAACCTTGCATCATTCCATGCCTACATTGTCATTTTTATATTTCTATCCTATGAAAACCTTTCCAGCTGATTCCATCCTACTGAAGCAGCTGTTTCCCTCTTTGATTACGGGTCTCATCATAGGTAAGGGTGGGGAGGCAATCACAAAACTCCAAGCAGATACAAACACCACCATCAAAATGTCAAAGAATGGGGACTTTTTTCCAGGTTTGTCGATTATTAACCAGAGCCAGACATTTTTATGAAATCAAAGTTTTGTGTCTAATGCAGATGATTATGCTAGTTATGCATGTATTATATAAAAAGTGTTCGTTTATAAACACAACCAGGGATATATATGCTTAGGGTTGGTGTTACATTAGTTTTTTAACTTTCAAACATTAAATTTAGATTTTTGCAATGACAGCAACAGGCAAAATTTTTTGTGTTGGGCATGAAACATAATGTTTGCCATAAATTCTATTGATCGATCTCAAATGTTTTTATTATACATTTTTGGCATAAGTTTACATTCTGAACTACAACGCAAGTTTTCACTCACTATCTCTGTTAGAGAGTAAGATAAGCTCCTCCTACTGAAATTCGAAAAGTGCATTGAAATTAAAATAGATTTTTGTAATGTAATAATTTAAATTTGCGTTTTAATTTAAATTTGCGTTTTAGATGTTGTGATTATATTATTATATATTTTATTTAAAATTTGTACGAATATTACATGTCATTTGTACGTATTAAACGTCTTTAATATTTGTACGTATATAACGTTATTTGTACGTATATAACCTATAAAATACAAGAAAAAAATGATGAAAATTTTATTATACCAAGTAAAAAAAATTGTACGTTTATAGCCTATAAAATACACGAAAAAAATTAGGAAAATTTTATTATACCAGATAAAAAAAAATTGTAAAGTTAGTAAATAAAACTGTTAAAAAAATTTAACAAATGTTGTCTTTTTGGCGTATGTGCCTAATAGTATTGCCGAACGGTCGGTCGCCGTACCGTTCGCACCACAGAAATTCTGCCAAGTATGTGTGCCTCAGGCTGTTCAACGTGCTGCACATTACTTTGAATTTGGCTTTCAATCGTGCCCGCATGGATTCAACATTTTGGATGTGTGCTCCTGTCATTGGGTCAACGAAATTTTGAGAGTGGTTGACTGTCAAATGAGTGTAGCCCATATTTCTCAGCTGGCTATAGGCACGCCACTCATCTGACACGATGGTTGTGCCAGGAGCAATCCACTTTTGTATTAACGGCAACAAAGTTTGAGAATCCCGGGCCACGACTTCTTCCACAAAACAAAGTTTTGTGCCACGTTGGATTCCTCCAAAAATCCAACCTTCATTGGCACCCACATTTCTCCCCCTCTGATACTTGGCCTTCATTATTTTCGACTCATCTATCTCTACGATAGTACCAGGTCCAACTATCTGGTTAATATATTAAAAAATTGTTTGAGCATTGTAATATAATTTCAATTTTTATTAAATTGTTGACAAACTTTGACTTTTAACCTACCTAGTCAATTTGCTCTACGCATTTAAACTGACAAATGTCACAACAAAAATTGAACCAATCAACAACTGTTTTTTGGCTCAGTTTGAGTTTGTGACATTTCAGACTCACTGACACTCTTTGTGACCATAAATACACCATACGGACAATTAAGCTTAGTCTTATGTGACTTCTTTCAAAGAAGGAGTCTGTCCTGATGCTGTATCTTTTTTGAATAATTGATAAGTATTAATTAACATTTAAATTAATAAATTAAAAAATACTTCAAATATTAATCTTATGTAACCTTCTTTGACACCCTCTTGCCGGACAACGCCAGACAACTCCATCCTTCTTTACATTGTTATTACATGCGACCTCTACCATTTCGCAACCACAATTATAGCAGTACATTTCACGGTAGATTAGTCCGTGAAATCTGAGCCACTGCCTCGTTACGCGTCTATTTTTTGTTAGACGCATGACCAGGTCAGTAAACGTCACGCCGTCAGCCATCCTAATGTTTTCAAAATATTATAACATATATTACTCGTTATTATAAGTCATTATAAGTTAATGCTTAAACAATTATAAATTATAAAATTAATGTAACCTTGGTTTTTGGACAAATTCAACTTTTATTAAAACAACCACGAGATCACAGAAACGTTGGAAAAGGAAATACATGTGACTTTTTTTTGAAACTTTAGAAAAAAAACTAAAAACTTCCGAAAAAATTATTACAATTTAATTAAACCTATTTTAATAAATTGATTTTAATAAATTTTAATATATATATATTTTTATTTTAATCAATATATTACTATTTTAACATATTTAAATACGAAATAAAACGTTTTTACAATTATCCTTTTTTTTCTTTTTATCTCAATCAACTTTCTGCATATTAGTGGGAGGCGTAAATGTAAACTTATGCCACATTTTTTTTTAAATTGTAGTTAATTTCTAATCATTTGTTTGAATTATATTTGTTAGGCACTGCTGATCGAATATGTGTTATACTCGGCTCAGTTGATTGTGTGAAGGATGCTCACAATGCTGTGTGGGACAAAATCAAGAAGAGGCAGGAGATTCCAGCTGAAGATTTGAAGGTTTCTTTTTTAATTTTGTTGATGTTTTGCATCTTTTAGTATTATTATCAATTTGTGTCATCATGTCATACTTTTGTTTTTATATTATTTCGTGTTCACAAGTGTTTTGCTTTTATATTATAGCTTTTATTTTATGTCCACAAGTGTTATATATAAGTGGTGGTTTAGTTTTTTGTGTTCCAGTTAAATTTTGTTTTTTTTAAAATTTTTACTAAAGGTCCGATTGGTGGTTCCTAATGTGACAGTTGGAATGATCATAGGCAAGGCCGGGTGTTACGTCAAACAAATCAAAGATGACACTGGCGCCACTGTTCAGGTTAGCTGGTTTTTATTAACCATTTTTATGCTCTTTATATATTTATTCATAGTTATATAAGCTACCCCATTCGAATAACCAGAATTGGTATCGGACTGTCATGCTGACATACTTAAATTTAGTAAATTGTGTTTTACTTTAAAATATAGTTTTAGATTATAAAACGTTTATGGCTGATCTGAATTGAAGTGTTGACTGCATACTCATTCATGATTGTACTCTATCACTAGGTGTCAGCCAAGTCGCCCAATCCACTCTTGCTAGAAAGAATTGTAACAGTTTCAGGTTTCAAAGTTTTTTGTATTTCTCATTTTTTTTGTTTATGTTGATTGTTTGTTTTAATAAATTTTACCTTATTTTTGGGGGCTTTGTGTTACATTATTTTTGGCTAAATTTAACTGTTATTTATTTTATTTTATATATTCTTCTAACAAATTGTTCCTAATTAAATTATTTAGGTACACCTGAGCAGGTTGCAAAAGCATTTGACATGGTCTACATGAAGATCTGTGAGGACCCACAAAGTGGAAGTTGTCCTAACACCAGCTACACAGAAGTCGGTGGATCTCTGGCTATATCCCCAACTGAATTAGGATTAGGAGGATCTTTCATGGGCTTGGGCAATATGGGAATGTCTGGTGTCACAATGCCCACTGGGAATCCATTCTCTTCATTCAACTTTGCAGAGGCAACGAGAAAGATGAATCCAATTAATGTTGAAAATTTGAGAGCAACTCTGCGAGCCAGTGGCTGTTCAGCTCAGGGAGTGGAGGAAATAACTGGTTCCTTACTGGTCCTTGCCTCCTACAATCTTCTAGCTAATCTGCAAGCCACACAACCGGGTACTGTTTCACTTGAGTACCTGGCAAATGTTTTGAATGGCGTTCCTTCGTCGACTAGTACAAATGCATATGGAGATGGAAAGAGTGAGAACCCATTGCTTTCATTCTACAGTACATTGAGTACAGCAAGTAGTGCAACAAATGGCAGCAGTGCGGTTTTTGGAACAGGCAACACTGGCGGATCAGCCAGCTTCGATCTCATCACTGAGTTAAGTGATGGTAGCAAAGAGATGCAAGTTAATGAAAGCCTCATCGGGGCAGTTCTCGGTCCTGCTGGTAGAAACATCATTGAAATACAAAAATTCACAAACACCAGCATTCAGATTTCAAAGAAAGGAGTGTTTGCTCCGGGTACTAAAAATAGATTAGTGACAATTAGAGGTACAAATGGTGGGGACATTGACAAAGCAGTTTTCATGATTCAGCAGTATGTTTTGCAGGAGGAATCAAAGAGGAACAGGGACCTCATGCACCCACTCAGCAAATATTAATGGTAATTAATCATAATTCATAATGTTGAACCATTCTTTAGAGCTCTATTTCTGTTATAGTTAAATTCTTTCAAACGTGCTCTGTATTTGTTATGAATGTTTTTTTATTTGAAGGAGTGCTTTTTTTTTAAACGCCCTTTTTATTTTTAAGTTTCAGTTGACTGTTTAGATTTGTTATAGGGTTTTTTATATTTGATTTCATTTTAAAAAGTAAGTTTGTGTGTTTTGTGTGTAGAGCTCACTAAAATTTTATATACTTAAATGGTAAGTAACTAACTTTAGCTTTGAAGAAGAAACTATTCTCTATTGGTAGAATGATATTGAAATTGTATCATATTTAAAGTTAATGTCAGATCAAATATGTGTATTCCATATTTTAAAATATTCTCTTTGTTATAAATTTTTATTAAATGTTTAAGTGAAAAAAATTTTCAGTTAAATTTTTTTCAAATAGTTTATTTTTCTCTTTTTTAAAAGTTTTTATTACAGAAGTGAGAACAACATTGCTGTTTATGTTATTGTATGACTTAATGATAAGAAGACAGTCTGTTGTATGTGTAATCATAATTTAACCACTACAAACACTTCTTATGCATATACACAACTCATGTTAGAACAATCTGTATATAACTAAAAGTACATATATGTATGTATATATATATATATATATATATATATATATATATATATATATATATATATATTATTTTCACTGTTCACTTTTTTTAATTCTTAATTACTAGGTTTCATAGTTAAAATTTTTTCCAAATAATTTTGATTTCATGTCGTTGAATGAATGCTGTGTGGAGTATTTAATATTTTACATTCATGAACGTTACATGGTCTTCTGCCAACTCATCATTGGAGTGGGTGTTAAATTTTTACTGGATGGCTTGCACAATCACTCAAAAATCAACTGAGTTGCCAGTCATGGGATTAATCAACCAGCCAACTAAATCATTCGAATGACCAACCAGCCAACTAAATCAATCACTCGAATGATCAACTAATCAACTAAATCAATCACTCGATTGATCAACTCACTACGGATCGCCAACCAATCATCATCATCGAAGAAAGTCATCATTATAATCATCGCCGCCTGCATCTCATCAAAAAATATCATTTGTTCGTTCGTTGAATGCTTGATATCGATCAATCAGTCCACCAATCTATCGTTCAATCGATCAATCAGACCAAGTACCTATCATTCGTTCAGTTTTAATTTAGTTGCATGTATATCTCATATATTGCTTGTCTTGTTCAGTTCTGTATAAAGTTTTAGCTACTAACAATTTTTTTATTTAATTTAATAAATGTAATTGATAGATTGTTGCACATTATGCTTTCGCTTTTTCTAAATTGGTTTTTTTTCTACTTTTTCAGAAAATGTCAAATCATGGTTTCTAGCTTATGTTTGATCCTCTGGTCGTACAGTAGTGATAAAGTAATGATGTCACAATGATGACCAACCACACTCACCACTTCTTGTACATCCCTTCCAATGCTGAAATTGCACATCAGGTTAAGTTCTATTCAATTTCTCAAATTAAGGAGTTCGTTTCAGATCACACACACAAATGTTTTTTTAAAATTTCATTTAAGGTAAGTGATTTCAAAGTTTTTCACTTGTTGTGCATTAAGTGATTTTTCTGATTCATTATTTTACGCATTGACAGTTGAGTTGTGTATTATACTCATGACTCTATATCCAGAATTTTTTTATTTGTAATAATCACAGTGTAAAAATGTCCTAAAATTTTATTGACTATCATCAATAACTATTAACAAATGCTATTAAGACAAATAAATGTAACAAATTTGAATGTACACAATATGCCAGATATTAAAAGTAATAATGCTAATGATTAAGAACAGTGGCACGGGAAGCTAATGTACAACAATCCCAGTAACAATTATTAACTCCTATCTTAACTACCATAACCATACAGGTACCCTTCGATAAGTATCTTCTCTGGATCGGAGCTGTTCATTCGAGGAATGCGACCGAATGGCTCAGTGTCTCTGTAGCACCTTTGGAAGACCCTGTCCACTGCAGCTGACGCCTGATCATATGTTATGTTGCGTACCATCAGGACAGACATGATTGCCTTCCTCTTTACACATTCCTGTTTTGTTCGAAAGTTCAATTAGTATAGTTGACTGGTCGATGATAATAACACTGATTGATTGAGTGATTAATTGATTTTGTTTTTGGTCACAAAATCAATGGAACATTTGTTTGTTGTGTGGTTTTCTAGCTGCTTAAGACTGTTGTAGCCGTCTTAGGATATATTTTTTAGTCGTTGATTGATGACTGATATTTTTTTCCTCAACTGATTAAAAATTTTCACGCTTATTATCTCGTTTAGAATGATATTCAATTGACTACAAGTCTATTTGATTTTATGATTGGTTGGCAGATAATAATAATTCACGTCAAATGATGTTGCTAAAGGTACTAATAGCAACAAGTTGATCATTAGTTGGTTGGTTGGCTGGCTGGCTGGTTGATTGATTTAGCGTCCTAATTTGATTAATCAAACATTCTTTGTTAATGTATGTTGATGATTGGATGTTTTAAAAGGACAATAAAATTTAAAAGTTTCATGTCATGTTTTATGCATAATTTGCCTAAATAGAAATTAACTCAATTAAGGGATGGATTGAGTTTAGAACCAGTGACAAACGGTGTTTCACAGATAGGAGTGATGAAAAGATCAGATGGTGGCTTTGATAGTGTAATGCGTAAAGGATATAAGAATTATTTGAAGTGTTGAAGATTGTTTGCTAATATTTAATATTTGCCACAGTAGCAATGATTAACTGTGACAGTGAATGGATAGTTATCAATAACATTTACGAAGTAACAAAAACAATTATGATGTGCATATGCAACATAACAACTATTCCCTTATGTACTTATCAGATGCTTATTGTACAATATAATGACGATAGTGTATAAAAGTATGATAAGCGTGGATGTGATGATATCAATGGTGATGACAATACCTGGTGTCTATTCTTGTAATTGAAGAAAGATGCATCCCCCTCTGACATTGCTGTAAAGAAACGACAGTGCATAAAAGAAGCTGCCCTGATCTGTGGAGATGGGATGACGTTGATGTGATTATGGAGAAGTTGTTAAGTAATAATAAAGTGAAGGAAATTGATATGAAAATTAATGATGAAATTGAGAGGAATTGATGAGGAAATGATAACAAAAAGATGAAGAGATAGAGGATGTGAAGTTTTGATAGGATGATGAAGTGATAATGAGGTTGCATTAAGGTGGTGATGGCAAAGTGGTAGCATTTGTAGTAGCTTGTTATCACTTGTGCACACAGCTTCGTGGTAATCACAATAATCCAATTATAATATTAAATGATTTTATTTAAAAATCTAGAAACATTTGAATGAGAAAATAAATTGAAGTAATGTAACGAAATAGTTCTGAATAAACAAATAAAAAATATGGAAAGCACTTTTGCTCAAAAATAGGCCCAAAAAAATATATATATATAATATTAATAATGATTAACAACGAGAACAATAATGGTAATAAATCACAATAATATTTGGACCTCGGTGCAAGCAAGATGTTCTAAATTTTTAAAATCAACATCGGCCCTGCAGTAGTCAAACATGTGAACAAGTTCGTGGGTTAGGACTGCGCAGCAAACATTTTGGTCTGTTGATGCATTTTGGCAAACTACTATCTGTGTATAATATAATGGTATCATAATAATTTAATGTAACATGTGAATTAAGAAAATTTATAGATTTAGTTAAAATAATTCAAGATAAATTACTTTGAAACAATGCAAGATGCTGGATTTATATGCAAACACATACTTGGTTATTGCTTGGATCATAACCTCCATTAACTTTTGACAGACAGTTTTCGCATGAGACATGCCTTTTTGGATTAAAATCACTGAATGATGTAAAAATAATCATGTACTCACTGTTTCATAAATAAGTTTTTGAAAGTATGTTTTAAATTAATGTTTAAGTATGAAGTATAATATATTGATTGGAAACAGTAAATTTCTTAAAAATGAAACCATCACAAACAATTATCAAACCATCCATTTTTCTTTAGAGCTGAAATCAAAATTTTGACCAATCTGTCTTCAATCAATAAAAAAAAATTAATGATTATAAAAATTGCAGTGAAGTTATTAGAAACATTAGTAATTACTTGCATATTAAAATACTAAATACTACTAGATAAAAAATTATACTTAGAACTAATAATTTACAGTTACACCAAAAAGTATTATACTATAGATTAGAAGAGTATTATTATTATAGAAAGAAAGTATTATACCAGAAAGTTGAAAGTATAATTATAATACTATTAGAAAAGTATTATAGAACTAACTGTGTTCAATGCACTGCATGACGTTAGAAGCGCAGTTGAGGTGATTTTTGATGGATTTCCCTTCACTTAATTTCTTGAACCAACCTTTTCCTTGATCGCCGTCGTCCGGTTTGTTGTTCGGAGATCTTGAAGGGTAGTATCCATAGCCGAAATCTTCCTTCTTGTCCGGATTTCTGGATTCATACTTTTTGTTTTTTTCTGAATCTGACATGTATATTATTCTTTATTTAAATTATTTAAACAGTAAAATCGTAAGGCAAGCTTATTTTTAAGCGGTGTTAAAACTTTTAAAGTTTGTTAAGAGAACCACGAAAAGGATGAGCGATAATGCGTTAAGAGAGCATAAAAAGGTGAACAATTGTTCAATAATCGTTGCTCTCCTTACAAGTTTTGCTCACTCCTTTTTTTTTAGCAAATTTTAACATTGCATTGTTGAATAACTGTAAATTTTTGAACGATTCTTTTATAATTGCAAATTTTTTATTTCAACTGTGTAAAAATCACAACATTTTTTCATAAAATTAGCTCAAATATCTAATCTGATAAAAAATTTCTTTGTTTATACTCTTTCCATAAAGATTAGTTCTTTGTATATAATCAAAAAAGGCGCCCATGTTGTGAGCATTTCTCAAAATTCTTAAAAATTAAATTAGGACCGTTAGTTAGCGAACAAAAATTGTCAAAATAATTCAACATGGAGATTGACGACTGCCAACCGCCAGCCGAAATTTGCCAGAAGTGCCGCGAAGCTCTGAATGAGCGTTTCATAAAGTGCACTCAATGTCCTAATTCACTAATTTTATGTTTGAAAGTTAGAGCTTGCATTTGTATTGTAGTGCTTGATAATGCTTTTATTTATTCGTCTCATATTATTTATTTCCAGTGTTTTTCTCAAGGAGAAGAGTTGGAAAGTCATGATAATAGTCATGACTATGAGGTAATTTTGTCACAAAATTTGTATTATTTTTATTTGTTCAATGATGTTTGTTTGTTGTTATCTTATCCTGCTAGCAGCTATCCCCAAACAAAAACAGTTCCATTGTTTATTTTTTATTTTAGAATTAATTTAAAATGCTTAACCAATAAGCATTAATAATAGATGAATAAACTTATAAATAGGTTTATCGATCAATGATTTGATTGATTAACCTAATAAATAAATAGGTTAATTCGTTAATTAGTTAATGATTTGATTGAATCAATAGGTTTTCATCAATGACTTCATAATGTTTTGTTCTTTTGATGGAAACAAATAAAATTTCTTTTCATTTCAATAGACAGATAAACCTAAAAAAATAAGTTATAAATAAATTTAATTCAGGTTCACAGCAAAAATTCAGTCAGATTAATGTTATTTGGTGACAGATGGACAGTTGAGGAGGAAAGCTCACTGTTAGAAGCTGTTGAACATTTTGGCTTTGGCAGTTGGCTAGTAATTTAAACTGTTATAAGTGTTGTTATATTTCTCTGATCGTCTAATTTAGCGCAAAAAGTTGATGGCAAAGAAAACAACGTTCTACCTCGGGAAACTGGGACTCTGGACGCAAAACGAAGATTGATTGATAAGTGTTATTATATTATATTATACATTTGCTATATTTATATATGCATGTTTATATTTATATATATATGTACAATATATATATAAGTTTTATGCTATGTTAAACATGTATGTTATGTATGTAAGTGTATGTATGTTATATATGCTAGTGTTGTTATACTATGTTATACATTTGTTATATTAGTATATGAATGTATATATAAGTGATGTTATCTTGCATCTCTATATATGTATGTTATATATATATATATATATATAACCCATATATTTATATATAATATATGAATGTATGTATAATACATACTTTCTATATTATTATCTATTTCTTTGTATTTACTTATAATAATTGTATTAATTAATTAATTTGTTGTTTTAATTTTAATTAATTAATTAACAGGTTAGATGTCTCAGAATTTGTGAAGACAAAAAATGAATATGGTTATACTAATGATGGGACTTATTTGTTTTAAAAAATTGAAATGATAAATGAGTGAATGGATGGATGGATGGATGGACTGAGGAGTGAATTAACTGATAAAAATTAGAAATGGATGAATGAATGAATGAATGAATGAATGAATGAATGAGTGATCGATTGACTGAAGAAATGAAAAATGAATAAACAAATATATTATTAATAATTATTATTTTTATTATGTCTTTTAGAGTGTGAGGAACATTATCTTCTTTACTATGTGGACGGCTCCATTGGAAAAAGTTGATCTGAATAATAATTTTATTTTTATTTTAGTTTAAATATATTTAACAATAAATAAATAAATGATATATATATATGTGTATGTGTGTGTGTGTGTGTTTGTGTGTGTGCGTGCGTGCGTGTATGTATGTATATATGTATGTTTTTTTGTCTGTATGTATATGTTGATAAATACTTCTTAGAATTTTTCCAATTAAAAACTTTGATTCCACTCTTTAAAAACTGATTCAAATCCGCGATCATTATCATTCGCCTAGTTTATTTCTCCATTCATAGTCACCCCAATCTGACCTGTCAATCAAACATAAACTCCACCCACCTGTAGATACCATTGGTGCTGTGGAACCCGCAATGGCATGCTCTGATAAGTACGCCGGAGATGTATATGGTAATGTGTGCATAATAATTATGTTCTTCATTTGTACGTTTTTATAACCTAATTATATTATATATGCTTGTATTATATAATTATATTAATAATATAATTGTTTAATTACAATAGAGAAATCAGTGGAGACTCAAGACCTGACAGTTGAACAGCAGAAAGACCTTGGCTACATGGCTCTAAGAGACGACTTTGATAAAGTTCATTGCTATAATAATTTTAATTATTATTTTAATAATAATTATGGATAATAATTATTATTATTGTAATAATGATGAAAAAGAACTTTTTGAGGAACGAACTGAGGGTTAATGAAGCTTCGTTAGCTCCTTTTCATATAATGTTACGAAATGTTTGGTTATAAAGTGTCGTTACGTTACTTAACAGTAAATAAGTGATATATGTATGTGTTTGTGCGTGTTTTAGTGTGTGTTTTAGTGTGTTTTAGTGTGTGTGTGTGTGTGTGTGTGTGTGTGTGTGTGTGTGTGTAGAATGTCCGTACTTTTGGGATTATTTAAAATACAAAACGGTTACGTGTCAGCTTAAATTGTCTGCCACTGTTGTTGCTTTTATTTTAGGTTTTTATGGCTTCAGAGCTTTTACTGTAGTAGTAATTTTAGGAACTGTAATACTGACATTATAAATGATGCTAGTAGTTAATAGTTATACAAAAAAGTCATTCATTTAGTCATTGTACCACACGCTAGCAATACATGCAGTAATAATATATATATGTATAATGATGAACACGTTCTGCTACTAATGATAATAATTATTTTTATAATTATTTTCATAATATCTCTGATGATAATTATGATGATAACTAAGATGATGATTTTTTTTCAGGATTACGACAATGATGCTGAGACCAGTATCAGCTCCGTCTGCTTGCATTACACTGATGATGCTATTGATGTCGGTTAGTTATAAGGTTTACTCACGTGCATATATTTGTCTGTGGGAATGTGTGTGCGTGTGTAGGTTTACTCATATGCATGTGTTGGTCCGTGTGAATGTGTGTGCGCGTGCGTGTGTAGGTTTACTCACATGCATGTGTTTGTCTGTGTGAATGTGTGTGTGCGCGTGTGTTTAATTGTAATAAATAATTACGACTTTAATAGGATTATAATTATTATGCTACATTATTGCTGTATATTATATAGCACTGTTGTAATGACCACAGCCTACAAAGTTTTCCAAGTTGAGCAGTTTCGTGAGAGGCAGATGGATAGAGACAAGAGGAAGGTACTTGCCAAACGCTACAACATTCTCTATGATTCCTCACATCTTGGGTTCAAGTCCTTTCGAGTCAACTGGAAAAAAAGAACCAGAGAGTTCAAGTGTGTTTTGGGCATCTGATTATGGCGTGTTAAGTTGATGAAAATTTGGAATTGTTTTTTTTTATGTATTTTCTTTCTTTCATTATTCTGAATTGAGTTTTCTTTTCAGGGATTTTATCATTTCATGGAATGAAATTTATTATTTGTTTATTAAAGTTAATTAAAGTTTATTATTTGCTGATGAATTTTTATAAATTCAAACTTTTATTTAAAGTATTTTTTTAATTTTTTTATCCCTCCATCTCTCCATTCTTTTATCTCATTTGTTCTCTCTCTCTCTCTCTCTCTCTCTCTCTCTCTCTCTCTCTCTCTCTCTCTCTCTCTCTCTCTCATTCTTCTCACAGATTCATGACCTCACCCACGCAAACACTTACATACACACACATCATTTGACATCCGTCCACACAGAGCATACCAGAACAACTTCTTATCAGTTGCAAAGTTCATGGACAAATCAAAATTCGCAGGTCTCTTCAAGAATCTGGAAAGTCAGTGTGACACATTTTTTTTAAGATTTTGATCAGGGCCTTTTTAAGAATAAATTTATTACTATCATTATATTATATTATTAATATTTTATTATTTTTTTATTTTGTGAAGGGCAGAAAAAGATTTGCAGGCACCTGAGTTTGCTACTCAGATTGAGTAAGAATGGCCTCAAAAAAATGACAGGTTTTCTTTCTGTTTTTCATTTTGTGTATTCTAAATATTATAATTTGTGAAAGAGAAAAAGAGATAAAGAAAGCGAAACAGAGAGAGAAAGAGAAAAGGAGAGGAGTGAGAATGGGGAATGAAAGCGATTCAATAACTGGGAGAGGAGTGAGAATGAGGAATGAAAATGATTCAATAACTGTGAGAGTAGTGAAAATGAGGAATGAAAGTGATTCAATAACTGGATAACAATAACTTTTTCACTTTTCAGGAAATTTGAAGAAATTAAATGGCAACCTCAACGTATGTTTTCGTTGCTACATTCAATTTTGACGTGGCTTGTTTTTGTCTATTTTGCAATTTTGTTAAAAATTCTAGACATTCGGCTAAATTCGACTTAATTATTACCCTAAATTATGTCTATTTATAAAATCTGATAACCATGTGCGTTCAAGTTGACTAAAATCAATCATATAGGATCGAATTTAGTGTGATGTTTCGTATTTCTTTTATAACTTGAAAGGGTAAAAGAAGGAGAAAAAAGATTAAAGATTCTTACAGATGATTGACATCTCGAAATTAGAATCATACCGTCAGAAGCCAATTAATTCGGTCTGCTCAGTTCGTAGTAAGTTGCTGATGATTAGCAATGAGTATTTATTTATTTTCCCTCTATCTTTTATTGTCTTAAAATTAATATTTTTTTTGCCAAAATCCAAAACTCTGATGTGACTAGAGATCAAAGGAACATGTAAAAAATCCCTGAAAAAAGAATTAATAAGAAAAACAACGCTACAAGATTACCGAAATAATTTATGTACATTTTTCTACATAATCTATTTAAACGACTCGTCAAAAATATTTAAATTTCAGAAAACTAGATTGAATAAATATCGGTCGGTGTGCTCATGATTCGGAATGGTGGTGCACACGTAATGTTAGACATCAAACAGCAAGCAATGCAGACAGACAGATTTATTCGCTGTGCCACCTGCCTACCTACCAGGTATAGACTATGGGACTACGCCCAGTACAACATAAATTATAAGATTAAAAACTTCAAGTCTACCAGCTGACATTAATAATTATCATTATAATAATTATTAATCATCATAACTATTATTTATTACTATTATTATTTTTTCATTGAAAGCTCTTAAAATCGTTTTTTATAAGGTTGAAGACATTAAATTATTCATATTATTTTGTAATTAAATCTATCATCCATTTATTAAATTTTCTATATAGGACTCTTCAGATGAAGGAGGCAAACCAAACGAAAAACCACCAAAGAAAGCACTCTCTCTCTCTCTCTCTCTCTCTCTCTATATATATATATATATATATATATATATATATATATATATATATATATATATATATGCCCTGTCAATTCAATGGCTGAATGGACATTAAATAAATAGTAGTTGTCCGTATGTAGTTGTTTAAATTACAGATAAAAAAAATGGTGTACTTTTAATTTACTTTGCATTTAAATTTTAAAGGTATTTTGGCGATTATGTATTATTGCTTACTTGTTACTGGTCGTCATAATTTAAGATTACCGCTAATTTAAGCTATGCATTTGAAATGGCTTTCGTAATATGTTTATAATATGAATACACATTATTTATATAATACATGTATATATATATATATCAAGATATATATCATGAACAGTTTGTTCACAAATGATAATACAATCTATCATTGAAAATGAAATACACCTGGAGTCACTATGTAGTAACTAGTTTAGTGCCTCCGAATAATTGAATTAAAATCCAAAAGTTATATTGACAGAATGACTGCAATTATTGTGTTTGTAAATATGACACCCACAGTTATAATCGATTTTATTATGTATATCTAGTAGCCATTAAAACGAACGAGCACGAAATAGAGTGTTTAGTTAGCTGAACATCATATTAATGCAGTGACGATGGTGACAACATTAAAATAATTGAAACGCACTACATACAAGGTACAACAAAATTAACAACAGTAATAGTAGATAACCAAGGAAATGTAATAGTTTTGGCAAAACTTTACTTCTTTGACCATATTTACATTTTAATATTAATGCAACAAAAACATGAAGTCAGATTATTGTCTACATATATTTGTATGTTCATCTTGTCTTAACTTGTACAAACAGGTTGTTATGTACAAGATACCCACACGTATATGCAATCATTAATCCTTGTTAGACCCAAACATGGGTTTATAACAGCAACGAATAGGGCCAGTCAAAAAAAAGTAAATTTTCGCCATAACCTTTTCTCCTAAATATCGACGTCTACAATATTCCCTAAAAACTAGTTAAACCATTTTATTCAACTGTAAATGATGATGAAGATCCTGTGTAAGAATCATACGTACAGGGGTAAGGTGTGTGTGTGTATGTATGTGTGTGTGTGCATGCGTGTGTGTCGTGTCTGTATGCATTTGTATGTCAGAGAGGTGCGTAAAAATTTTCCTAAGTTTTTAAGCAACGAAATATTACAAAACAAAAAAAAATAATTAAGTAATAGGAAAAAGAAAATGGATGAAAAAATTTAACAGTGCAAAACTTAAGCCTTTTTATGGCGGAAAAAACTTATAATAAGGTGAAATAATAGTACATAATAAGTAATGACACTGCATCGAGGAGTGTCAGCTACTAATATTCACGAAGCAATAAATTTATTAATTCTTTCTATACTTATTCAACAATTATTAACAAGCAAAACTACACACCAAGACAAACAAACACACAAAGCATACAGCCATGCAAACAAACACACATAACATTATAATTGATTGGTTGATTGTCGTATTATAAAAACACCGAATCCTATTATATTACATTAAAAAAAGATGTTCAAGACATGTTATAGGAAGAACGCAAAATTTATTGAAAGCTAATATACAAATACAATATGAAATACTAATTGATATACATATATAAACTACTTATCCAATGTGATCAAGAGTATATAGTCAATATAGTGTTATAACCGACCCCTTGAACTTGTAGGGTATGGATATTTCTCTCTACGTGATTTCTTGACTCCTGAACAGACCTATTTCAGATGACTTTATCAGAAAGAAAACAGTGCTAGCAATCACCTGTGTGTATTGCTGTGATCAATCACTCGTTTATTCAATCGTTAAAATCGTTAGAATACAGCACAATAACTAATCGACAGGTAAATCACGGAATACAACTATTCGTCAGTAGTTAAGCTTCTCTTGTCAGACTAATTACATTGAGTTCTCTAATCCTGGCATTCTTTACTACAGTGAGTTTCCAGCTATCCAAATCTTGCTTCTGCCACCAGATCCCACGTCCGTAACAATAGTTCCAACACACACACGCACATACGTGCATACATATACACAAACACACATGTGTATGCGTGTGCCTATATATGTGCGTGTGTGTGTGTGTGAGTCAAAACACGAAGTTAAGCAAAGCTATTACATTCAACGGGATGATGCTTTTTATAGTTACATGTAAAATTTTTAAACATGTACACATCACCAAATAACTTTAATGTTACATTACTCGTGCTATAATATTATAATTTCAGAAATTAGAAAAACGCTATATTAAAAAGATGAAATATTGAAATGTCTATGTGACATATATATTATGTATATTTATTGATCAACTGACATTCGCCAACTTTGAGACCACTATTAAAAAAAATAGTCAATCAACCAATCAATCAATCAACCGACCGACCAACCAGGCAATCATTTAATTAACTAGTTAATTAAGTTCATTACTTAATTAACAATAACGAAACTATAACAACAGATTAAAATAATATAATAGTAAGAAAAATTTTGAATGATTCAACTTAGCAAGATGTAACACCAATGTTGGACAGGAATAAAAAAAATTAAAAACAACAACAAAGATAACAACATCGAACAAATAATTTTTTAAAAGAGAAAATTTATGGGCAACAAAGACAAATAAATATGTAAAAAAGATTGTATCTTCAAAAAAATATCCTCAACTTTTCTTAACATTTTTAGAAAAAAAAGAAACCCAAGAACTAAAAACAGACAAACAAAAAAAACACAAAAGAAAATAAAAATTAATTAATTTAAAAACCAAGACCCAATCAACCAACCAACCAATCAGTGAAAACACATCTCTGCCAACCAATCGACAAATCAAACACAATATAATGAGTAATCAATTAATCAATCAATCAATTAATTAATCAATCAATCAATCGATCAATCAATTAATCAATCAATCAATCGATCAATTCCCTCAAAGATCAAGCAGCATGACTCTAGGGTCCTCGATAGCCGACTTGATCTTCCTCAAGAAGGTGACAGCCTCTCTACCGTCGATCAAACGATGATCATAAGTTAGGGCCACGTACATCATCGGGCGAACCTTCACCTGGTGGTGGGAAAAAAACTCGTTGGATATATAAATGCCCGAATGAATATTGTATTGTGACAAGATACGCGTGTGTGTGTGTGGTGGTTAAAGAAAAGATAATACCAACATTGTAAAAGTAAGATACTACTATAATTCAATAGAGAGTAAGGACCACATACCAACACATATACTTTACTTGAAAACATACACATCCATCTCTCTCTCTCTCTTTCTCACACACACACACACACACACACACACATCAATCACACACAAGAACAAATACACAACATACCTCTCCCTTTATAGCAACAGGCCTTTCAAAGATACCGTGCATACCCAAAATGGCCGACTGGGGAGGGTTGATGATTGGCGTGCCCATCAACGAACCAAACACCCCACCGTTACTGATGGTGAACGTGCCACCGTCCATATCCTCCACTGCTATTTCATTTTTCTTAGCCTGGAGTTGGTTTGAAATTAGGTTGAAAAGATTTTGAAATGAAAACATTGTTATTCACACAGAGAATTATTGAATTTAGACACACACACACATACGCACACACACACATATATACACACACACACACACACACACACACACACACACATATATATATATATATATCAAATGATATAATTATAACACCACATGTATCAGAAAGACCATATAAAAACCACAAAGTCCTCCTACCTTCTCCCCAAGTTCATAGAGGGCCTTCTCAATCTCTGCACAGTTCATGACTTCAACATTCCTCAACACCGGTACAACTAATCCCTGACCAGTGCAAAGAAAACAGGTCATTTAATTGTAATACAAAAAAAAATATCATCAAAAATCATAAATCTAAAATGAGACAATTAGAGAACTCAAGAGACCTTAGGTGTGGCAACAGCAACCGAGATGTCAACATAATCCCTGTAGACGATTTCATTCTCATCGATGACAGCGTTAACGACAGGCTGGTCCTTCAGGGCATAGGCAGAGGCCTTCAGGAATGGAGACATGAATCCCAGCTTCGTTCCATGCTTCTTCACAAACTGTTCCTTGTACTTTTCACGCATCTCCATTATGTTGCTAGGTTTTTTAGAGTTGAATGAAAATTTAATTAAGAAGGCTATATTGACTGAAAAGTCAAAAAAAAAAACAACCAATCCATCCAATAACAACCTACCCTACTTCCAACCAACCAAATAAAAATTTTTTTAAAACAATCAAACAATGCATCCTTCCAAACTAATCTGATCACATCCAGCCGACTAACCGACCTCATATCAATCTCATTGAAAGTGGTAAGCATGGCGCAGGTGTTCTGAGCATCCTTGAGACGCTGAGCAATCCTCAACCTCATCCTGTTCATCTTGATCCTCTCCTCGGTCCTCAACCCTGGCACCGGTTTCGAACCATCAGTCGACGGCTTTGGTCTGGCAGGTGCAGCAGCCGGAGTTGTAGAGATTGGCTTTGATGGAAGAGGGGCTGATGGCGCTGGTGCTTTTGGAATTGGGGCTGGAACAGGTGGCGGAGGTTTGGGAGCTGCCGCTGGGGTAGGAGGTGGAGAAGCTGCTTTTGGAGGGGGAGGTGGTGGAGAAGGGACACTGGCTGCTGGAGATGGTGCTGATGCCGCTTTGCTGGCTGCTCCTGCATTTGTAGGTGGGTGAAAAAATGGAAGAACAAATGAATTAGTATAACTTAATGGATAGATTAAATTATGGAGAATGAATGGTCTGAATAAACAAAAAAGTCAAAAAAAAACAAAAAAATGAAACAAGTTCATGTACCATCATCAGCTTACTATACTAAAAAAAATTCAACATTCATCTGTGATTGATGTAGAAGCAAAAACCAAAACAAACGTTAAAGAATGAAAAATTATTTCATGAAAATGTATCTAAATATCTATGTATCTATATAATTAGTTGCCCTCATCACGATCTATCCATCATGATTTATCCATCTCTGTATCTATTTACCTGTTATCTTGAGTTTAAACAGTTGGGTGCCGGCCAGCACCTTAGAACCATCTTCAACCAGCAGTGCCTCAATCACACCATTTGCTGGTGAGGGAACTGGAATGGAAGTCTGTGATTGGATGGTGGTGGAGAGGGGTGATGATATGGTGATGATTAAGATAGAGGCGCGGTAGACATGAATGTTTTATAATGATTAAAATGAGAATAATGATTTGTTTATGATTAAAATGATGAGTAGATGGCAGATGATAATGAAAATAGCAACTATGATCTTATGATTACAACCATAACAATAATAACCATTACAACAACTTAGCATCTAGACATACAATTGTTACAAACTATAGACTCAGCCTACCTTGTCAGTTTCGATCTCGCAAACAATTTCATCCTCAGACACGGCATCACCAACAGCTGGTAATTAACATAAAATAAATAAATTAATTAATTAATTGGTTAATTAATAAATTAATTGGTTAATTAATAAATTAAAGCGACAAATTGATTAAAAAAAACATATTTATCAACTGAATGAAGCCCTAAGTTAAAAAACATCATTTTGGAGTTTTAAAATTTGTTCAAAGGCTAATTTTTTTTATCATTTATTAAAAAATCAGAATCTGGCAGAAGCAGAAACTATTACAGCATGCAAGGCAATAGTAACAAAGAATTGTAACAAAGAATAATATATAAATAAATAAGCTTAAAACATAATTAACTAAAAATAATTAATTTCTAATTAAAGAATTATTCAAATTTGGTATAAATATTTTTAACAATGACCTTTCTGAAACTTAACATCTCCTTCTGATACAGAGTCGGCGAAAGGTGGAGTGGATACAATCTTAACTTCGTCGACTGAAAATTTCAACATGAAATAATATTAATTATATTAAATAAAAAATGAAATAAAATATAATAATGGCTAGACATCGAATTTAATAAAAATTTTGAAGGAATTAAATAAGTAAAATAATTCAATTTATTATCTTACAAAAAGTAGAAGTCAGATGGATTGAACTTTTCTGAATCAATCCAGATGGTAATGAAGTTGGGTTTAAGCTGTGAGACCAAATTATGAATTAATTTTTTTTATAAAAATTCTCTATTTATTAAAAAAAATAATACAGCCATTGCCACCATTTAGTTAAACTATTTCATCATAAACATGAAAAACGTTATAAATTAAAATTATGATCACTCAAACAAAAATCAACATTTACTAACAAGAGTTGTCTGTTATAGTTATTGAAGATCTGCTGAGATGCAACTGCATTTTACACACAAAAAAAGAGGTTTTAGTTTTAATAAAATAACATCAAAATACAATAAAACTATAAATATCTTTAGCAAAACTTTACATTAGTGCCTCAATAGAAACAAAATTCAGCAGTGACGTAAATAGGTGTAAAAGTAAATTTATAATAATAGAGCTAAATAATTTTAATTTTTTTTTCAAAGTTCCAGATAAAAATTATTTATTATATTATTAAAATTAAATGTGGCATTATTTCCAATGTACTTGGCAGGTTAAAAAAACAACCTGTTTATTATTATTCATTATTGTTAGCAAGTGACATTTGTTCATTGTAAATGATGCAATTAAAAATTGATGATGTGCCAGATTCATTGTAAAAGATGCAATTAAAAATTGATGATATGCCAGATACACAGTGAGATAAAGTGTATGCAAACATCAATGTAAAATGAACATTATACTTTTTAATTTAAAGTTACAACATTTAGTAAAATATAGAATAAATAATTTAAAATAACAATTTTAACATGCCTATAGTTAAGTGTGGTAACTGTAGTTCTCTAAGTCTAATAGTTATACTAAGAACTGTTATACTAACTATGTGTAGCTGTTACATCATAATTTGAAATAATAATTATATAATATCAAGTAAATAAATCAAATAAATCTCAAGTGCACTAGTAGCAAAATGTTCAGCAGTAAACCTCGGCTGAGGCACATTTTTTAAGTGGTTCCCTGAATCTCAAAAGGTTGAGAAGCGCTGAACTAGCTTCAATCAATTGATTAGCTTGTAAATCGCTATTTCCGTAATGTTCAACAGTGCTCCTCAATGAATATAGCAAACAGATAGGTCTTGAGACCTGCTCTGAACTTTGAAAATGATGGAGAAATAGTCAGAGAAGTAGGTAGAATTCCAGATAAAAGGGCCAGAAAAAGCAAAAGCAGATTTAGTATAGTTTAGTTGAGCATGCAAGTATTTATGTGCCTAAATGGCAAAATATACAATAAATTCCCTAAAATAAAAATTTTCTACTGAAAACTGAAAAATTAAAAATCACAACATGTCTATTAAAAAAATTAATTAAATTAGTAATTATAAAATTTGAAAAGAAAGGCAAACTACCTAATCTGGCACGCAAGGTAGGAACAGTTTTAAAGGTCCTTACCTATTTTTTGAAAAATCGAGATTTAATTATTAAAACATAAAAAACTAATTTGAAAAAATGAAGGTGGCGAAATTAATCAATAAATAAAAAAAAGATAAACATGACAACCGGAAAACACACAGAGAGAACGTCTAGGAATTCTCGGCATTTTTCCAAATTGGGACTCAAGTTTTTTAAATATAAAGTTAAAAAACTCAATTTATAAATAATAACCTGTTGATTAGTTGTCCTGACTGCGCCGGCGAGACAATTCTTGCTGAAATTTCGAACATTTCCCGAGGACAATCTCAGAATGATGGAAGCCATCTTTAAAATTTACTAAGGTCAATCTACGAAAGATAGCAAAAGTTATTTCGCCTATAAATGAATTGTTCATTTAATTTCCAAGTATATATTTGTAAAGATTTGTTTGATATAATATCATGAAAAACTAGTTTTAACTGGTTTTTCATCCAAATTGTTGCTAGATATTGTTGTGATAGCTTCCTAACACAATATTTACTCTGCGTCACAAAAACGTGGATCCTTTACATAAAATGTGAAAATATTACCGTTAACAACTTAATCAATCAATCAATTAGCTTATAAAGCGCTATTTCCGCGATATTCAACAGCGCTCCTCAATAAATTTTGTAAACAGATGGGTCTTGAGATCCGTTCTGAACTTCGTAAGTGATGGAGAAGTAGTCAGAGAAGTAGGTAGAGAGTTCCAGAGAAAAGGGCCAGAAAAAGCAAAAGCAGATTTAGCAAAAGAGTGTTTAACACGAGTTAAGAAGAAGTGAGAACAAGAAGACGATCGTAAACCGGGGCGTTTAGGTTCAATCAATATATCTGATAAGTACTTAGGAAATAATTTAGATTGAGACTTATACATAAATTATTCTATATTTTATAGGTAGCCAGTGGAAGAGAACAAAATATGGAGATATATGAGAAAAGAAAGGGGCACGAGCAACTAGACGTGCAGCAGAGTTAAAAGCTTTGCTTAAAGGATAGAGTGTAGAATCCGGAAGACCATAGTAGAGCGAGTTACAATAATCAAACCTAGATAAGACTAACGAAGTAACAAGAAGGAGAAGGTAGGATCATCAGGAAAAGGCAAAAGTTTTTTTATTTTACGTAAATGAAAGTAAAAACTTCTAGCAACAGTATTAATCTGAGAAAAAAGAAACATACTAGAATCAAAGATAAAGCCTAAACTACAAAACTTGTGAGAAACATCAAGAGTTTTAGAATCAGGTAAGATAATAGAAGGAATAATAATAGAGTGTTTAGATTTATTAAAACAAATGAATTTTAATTTAGAAAGATTGAGTTTAAGACATATAGATTCAGACCAAGTGATAATTGAAGAAAAAAACAGAGATAGATTATGAAGAACACTATAAAGATTAGATGGAGGAAAATAAGTATAAATATAAGAATCATCAGCATATAGTTGACTAGTGAAAGAAAAGTTATTAATAATACGAGG
>NW_008704392.1:2359024-2363984 GCF_000326865.2 Helobdella robusta | reverse complement strand
TTCATAAACATCATCAAGCAGAAAAAATTGCCATCGTCGTCATCAAAATCATCATCATCAACATCATCATCATCATTATCATCACCATTATCATCATCATCATCATCATCATCATCATCATCATCATCATCATCATCACTACAATCATCATCATCAGCATCATCATCGTCGTCATTATCATATCTCAATCATCATTACGGTCATCATCATCTACATCCTCCTCTTTCTCTTCCTCCTCCTACTCATCATCATCATCATCAGCAGCAGCAAGCAGCAGCGGTATCATCATCAAAAAACAGTCTCAGCAGTAATTAACGTAGTCCTGCAAACTTTAATAATGACTCTAATATTTCTTCCAACGGTCCACTATCAATTCTGAAGGTAGGAGAAAGATCAGCGCAACACTGCACGCACGCACACATACGCACAAACAAACACAAATACACACACACGGACGGACGGACTCACACACACACACGCAGAAACGTAGTAATTCATAATAAAGTCACGCGCATTTATGTAAAAAAAAATAAACTTGTGTATAGAAAGAATGAAACCAGAAGTATGAAAAGGTTTTTGAAATGAAAATTTGAAAGTAGAATAAAATGATTGAATGCAATGACGCAACCAAAAAACTCATAAAGACAGATCATGAAAAGAGAAATACAACATCATATACAAGCTGATATGTAAACAAAACAAAATACACACACATACACACACACATGAACGAACAAACACATACACAGAGTTACACACACAAACACGCACACACACACATACATGTCACAAAAATACACATTTCCTCCTCTTCTGATATGAATTACTTTTATTAATCAGATCATTTGGCACTGTTTGTTCTTAGATGAAAAGTTTTGAACTTTTTGTGTACATTCATAATTTGTATGTGTATGTGTGTGTGTGTGTGTGTATGTGTAAGCGTGTGTATGTGTTTGTGTGTGTGTATGAGTTTATGTATGTGTTTGTGTATGTATATATGTATGTCTGTGTGCACTGTGTCTATTATTTATTTATTTATAAATTTGTACGTGTGTGTTTAATAACAGTCAAACATTCATTCATGCAAACATACAAGCACTTTTACACACAAACATATCCACATATATACACACATACACACACACATACACATACATACACACATGCAAAAAATACAAAGATTCTTCGAAGAATTGGTTTGTCCTTTTTGACATTTTCATAAAAGTATATTGAAATAAGAATAGACAGGTAGATAGGTAGGTAGGTAGGTAGGTAGGTAGGTAGGTAGGTTGGTAGGTAGGTAGGTAGGTAGGTAGGTAGATAGGCAGGTAGGTAGGTAGGTAGGTAGGTAGGTAGGTAGGTAGGTAGGTGGGTAGGTGGGTTGGTATTTGTCCTGTATGTACACATAAATGAATACAAATGAAATACAAAAACACAAGCAAATACCTAAACTATTTTTATGCTTTTTTGGGTTTTCAGTTATTTTTTTTAATACAATATTGCTTTAAATTTATTTTCGTCCTTTTTCTATCCCATAATTCTATCTACTTCATTTTTTAGTCAAAATTTTTTTGCTTTTCTCCGGTTTTTCTTTGCCTTTTCACTATCTTTCTCTCTCTTTCTCCCTCTCTCTCTCTCTCTCCCTACTCCCTCTATTCTTTGTCTCTCTCTTTCTTTTTCTCTTTTCCTCACCTTATCGTTCTCTTCTTTCATTTGATCTCTAAATATCTGAAATGTCAACATACAAATACACACACGAGTAAGCAAATAAACACGCACTCACATATAAACACACATACATACATACATACATACATACATTCATACACACATACATACATACAAGCATTCAAACAAATATACATCAAACAAGCACACAAACAAACTCACAAACATACACACATCCAAACAAACATACACACAAACATACATACATACATACAAACATACAAACAACCACACAATACATACATACAATTTTAGCTGCTGAATGCTTTCACGATCCGGGCGTCAATCAAGTCCATACAATCGTTTTATTGCGTAAGGTCAATTAAAATGATGATGACCATGATGGTGGTAGTGATGATGAAATTGATAATAATAATGATGGTGATGGTGATGACGACGATGATGATAATGGTGACGTAGATCAGAGATGGGCAAACATTTTGCTGTGAAGGCCGCATTGAGAACTATTTTACCTTTGAAGGGCCGCATATGTACTCAAATAGCAAATTTTTCGACCCGGGGACCAATTTTTTTTAACATTTGTGGTTACGCTTTTTGGTTCATAATGTCTGGCTAACGACATTTTTGGCGAACAAGTTCTCACTGGTGAGAGGGCCGCATAAAATAGCTTTCAGGGCCGCACACGCTCCACGATGACGATGATGATAATGAGGATTTTGACGACTTAGCGATGATAAAATGGCTATAAATAAAATGTAAGAATTACAAATTATCAATTGTTGGACTAGTTTACTCTTCAACAACTAATAATACCAATATTATCATAAATAAAATTGATAATATAATAATTTTAATCATGATCATAATAATCTTATTAAAATTATAATTATTGTTATTATAATTATTATTAATTATTATTATTAATATTACGTGACAAAATAAAATAAAAGCAATTGGCAAGAAAAAATCTCTCACGATGATAAAAGAAACCAACCGTTCAACCATTCTGCAAAAAATGAATGAATATATTTATAATTTATTCAATTTAATTAAATAATTAATTCACTATATAATTATCTAATTAATCAACCGATTAATTGATTGATCTTTTAATCAATTTAATTACTTAATATCTTTACTGTCCAAATACGATTTCTCTTCGCAATAATCCTTAAAAAACTTCGTCAGGTTAATTAAAACTAACAAAAATGAACATTATATAAATAATAAAAAGTTATATATATAGGAAATATATATGTGTGTGCGTGTGTTGTATTTATATATGTATGTATGTGTCTGTGTGTGTATGTGTGTACACAATGCATATAATCATTTATGTTAAAATATGTAATCAGTATGTATGTATGTATGTATATGTGTACGTATGTATGTAAGTATGTATGTATGTATGTGTTTGGGCCTATTCTTTTTATCATGTATACTGTATGCATGAATGTATACATTTATATATACCGTATGTATAAATACACATACAAACACACTAATTAAAATCAATATAAAAAAAATAAATATTTATTTATGTGTATACATGCATGCGATGTATAAAACATATTTTTCAAATATTTTTTGTATTTCTTCTCAACACATCCACCCACTGAACGTCAACTGAAGCATCAACAAAATACCATGTCTACAAAGCTAATATATACAACACACACATATATATATATTTATTTACATACATATATATATATATATATATATATATATATATATATAAGGGCAATGCTGAGATATATATATATATTCATATATATTATAACTGCTTATATGTCTGGGTGCATGTTTATAAATATATATATATATATATATATATATATATATATATTTATAGACATATATATATATATATATATTTATATGTGTGTATATATTTGTATGCAAAAATATACGTACTAACCCATGCATAATTAAATTTCCATATACCAAAGATACTGCACAAATACATACATACACACCTACACATATACTCACATACACACGTACACACACACGTACACTTGGTCATACAGGCGGTTATTATGTTAGGGTCTGTAGGGAGAATCAATCAAGTTTTGCAGCCATCTGCATGATGACGATGACGATGATGATGACGATGATGATAATGATGATACTGATAATGATGACGATGATACTGATAATGATGACGATGATACTGATAATGATGACGAAGGTTTCTACCGTGCGTTCTGTTCTGATGAAATTCTTAATAATGTTGGATCTTTAATGACCATTAGAATGTGATGGAGAAAAAGAAGAAAATGATGATGATGACAATGATAATGTATATGATAATGATGCTAATGATGATGACGACGGTAATGTTTATGATAATGATGCTAATGATTTGATGTAATTAAATATATGATGTATATGATAATGATTGATGCTAATGATGATGATGATGACGATGATGATGACGATGATGATGATAAGATAGGATGATGTTAGCGAAGCAATTAGCTTTACGTTATTTTAATTAGACGGAATCCACTTACAAATGTGTGTGTGTGTGCTCGTATGTGTGTGTATGTGTGTGTGTGATTTTATGTACTTATGCATATATACGTATAAATTTTTTTTTTAATTTTTACAAGTAAATGTATGTGAGAGAGATGTTAGTATTTTGTTTGTATCATTGTAAGTTTCGATCATTTTATATGGCTTGTATGTATGTGTACGTGTATATGTATGTGTGTATATGTAAATTTATATACATGTATATATGTGTGTGTGTATTTGTGTGTGCACGATTGCGTGTACGTGCGTGCATGTTTGTATGAATTGTATGTTTAGTGCACATGTTCCTGTCTTTGTTTCCTTCGTCATCATCATCATCATCATCATCATCTTCCTCATCAGCATTATCATCATCTTCGTAGTGGTCGTCGTCTTCATCATTATCATCATTGTAGTCTTTCTCAATAAGTTTCCCATGGATTATCTGTCTTTGTTTTGTTTTTACTTCTTTGCTTTCATTTGTTAACGTTTTCTTTTCGGCTTTCCATGTTTCCTGTTCGATAGCTATTTTTTTCTATTTTTTCTTTGTTTTCATTGCTTTGCTATTATTGCTTTTATTTCTTTTTTTTTGCATTTTTTTGCTTTAAACGAATGAGCGATAATTTAATAAGAACCGGCTCTATATGGCTTTTGGCTCTCTGCAACAGGTAAGCGCATAGCATAGCTTAGGGAAGTAATTATTTTTCTTTGCATAGATACATAAACAGAAATAAAAATGTCCATAGACAGA
>NW_008704392.1:2352895-2355395 GCF_000326865.2 Helobdella robusta | reverse complement strand
AATAACACAAAATATTTGATGCAAAACAATTTGTTTGATACCCATAAAATGTTTGATACAAAGCAAACGATGCAAACAAATGTTTGATACAAAACAAACAATACAAAACAAATGTTCGTCACAAAAAATAGACACAAAACAAAGTGTCTGATACAAAACAGACGATACAAAACAAATGTTTGATACAAAACAAAACATGAAATATTAAAGGAGAGACGGAAAATGCAATGCATTGCATACGAACGTGAAAAAAAATTTCTTTTTTCACAATTTTTCACCTCTGTATTTCCTTCCATGCTATTACGATCCTTAACGACGCATAGCAGAATGTATGTGTGCGTGTTTGTGTGTGTATGTGTTTGTGTGCATATGTGTGTGGGTTTGTGAGTGTGCATGTGTGTGTGTGTGTGCGTGTATAAATGTTCGTATAGTTGTAAGATTTGTCTTTGTGTTTGTTGATAGATATAAAAAAGCTTGATAAAATAAATGAATGATTGATTGAATGTATGAATGAATTAATGAACAAATGAGTGAATGAATGATCAGACAAATGAAGGTCAGAAGGAATAAATTTATGAATGAATGAGGGTGTGAATGAATGAATGAATGAATGAATGAATGAATGAATGAATGAATGAATGAATGAATGAATGAATGAATGAATGAATGAATGAATGAATGAATGAATGAATGAATGAATGAATGAATGAATGAATGAATGAATGTGGGGATGAATGAATAAATGAATGATTGAATAAAAAAAAATTAGTGAACAAAGGAACAAAACAGCAAATAAACGAACGACAAACGAACAAAAGAATAAACAAATGTACAAATGAGTAAATAATTAAATGGATGAATGGTTAGATGAATGATTGAATGAATGGTTAGATGAATGAATGAATGAGTAAATGAATGAATGAATGTATGAATGAAAGCGTTTCGTTATTCCACTGTTCATAGCGCTCTCACGTACAGCTAGAAAATGATGATGATGATGATAATGATAATGATGATGATGATGAGGAGGAGGACGACGACGATGACGATAATGATGTTTCTGACATCATCATCAACATCATCAACAACTACAATTCCACCACTGTCAGCATTATTATCATTAACGTCATCATCGTCTTCGTCATCGTCGTCATCATTCCTATCATCATTATTTACCATCATTTTCATAATCATGAATGATGGGGTTGTAACGATCACCATGGCAACCCTTTGTGAGGTGTCCAGTTCCGTCATCATCACCACCGTCATCGTCATCATTACCTCTCTAGTGTATCATCATTGGGCATTAAATATCTATCTATATATTAATCCTGAGTACATTCTTGTATGCCTGTGTGTGTACGTGTGTGTTTGTGTGTGTGTGACAATTTATGTGTGTGTGTGTGTGTCCGTTTGTGTGTTTAAATACGTACGTATATCGTTGCGTGTAGTGTAGAGGAGTGCGGGTATAAAATTATTTGTGTGCCTATTTTTGCAGGTGTTTATGTTTTGTTGTTTATGTGTGCGTTTATGTGCTTGTTAAAAGTTTATGTCTGTGGTTTGTATCTGTTTGATAGGGCGCAAAAAAATTGTTGTTTGTGTGTGTTTGCGTGTTTATCTGTTTGTATGCATGTATATATATATATATATATATATATATATATATATATATATATGTATATATATGCGTATGTAGGCACATTTTCATGTTCATTTGTGTACTTATAGGTGTTTGTATGTATATTTGTGTGTACATTTGTGAACATGCGTGTTTCATGTGTGTGTATGTGTACACATGTGTGCAGTGCGTACGTGTGTTTACGTGTGTGCGTCTGTCTGCGTGTGTGTCCGTGAGTGTGTGTGTGTGTAGCATGCATGCAGTGTGGAGGGCATAATAATTCTGATAGCGACTGTCCATCTGATTAATAATTTAGCAACTTTTAACGAGACCGTAATCGCAATTCCTATTTCGCTGTTACAATTTGTCCATGCCGCTAGAAGTCTGTAGTAACTTCCGTATTAGTAGTAGTAGTAGAAGTAGTAGCTGCTACTACCATTACTACTAAGTAGTAAAAGTAGTAGCTGCTGCAACAACAGTAGTAACAACAGCCACACTCGTTGTAGTAATAATTCTATTATTTGTAGAAGTAGAAGTAGCAGTAGCAGTAGTAGTAAAAATGTATGTAGTAAAAGTGGTAGTAGTTGTAATAATAGCAGCAGTAGTAGTAGCAGCAGTAGTAGTAGTATTTATTGTAACAGTGGTAGTAGCAGCTGTTTCAGGCGAAGAATAATTAATGTCGACACATACAACCAACCTGAAAATGACATACAAAACATGCAACCACACATACAAACCTACCTGCAAACAAACATTCATACAAACATAGAAACACACATACAAACATACACACCACCAAACATACAAACACACATACAAACACAAACATACAATTTACTAGGGTTGCAGGTACACAAGATATGATGCAAAACTTACCCTACT
>NW_008704392.1:2337626-2347845 GCF_000326865.2 Helobdella robusta | reverse complement strand
CTATATATATATATATATATATATATATATATATATATATATATATATATATATATATATATATATATATATATATATATATATATAAGTTAAATATCGACAATTTTAATTGTAGGTGGGATAGATAGAAAACATCCAACACTAATGTAGTTGAATAGGTAGGCGCGTAAGTTTATTGCTTCTATTTTTTTCTTGCACACAAACACACACACAAACAAATACATACATATACAAGCATTTGAGCGTAATTTTATTTTCACAACACATCACCTAAATTTATAATCACTAAGGTTGAGAGTAATTTAATGTCATAGGTAGTTAAGGGCAATAATGTAATGATAGGAACAATCTTGTAACGTAAATTAAGTAAACGTTGTATGTGTATAAACAGGTAGGTTAATTATTAAGTAAACTAAACATTATTATCATTAGGTTGGAGCCCATTATATACATATAGACCTCGACGTGTATTAATTATATCCACACATACAAGCCAGGTTTCTTTCATTTTGAGGAAATGATAAAAATTCGAACGGAAATTATCATTAATTAATAAAACCTAATTAAACAAAATAGCTGACATTTAATTACATTAAAAACAACGAAATATTTCTTATTTGGTAAGATTTAATAAAATAAAATAAAAGAAAAATGAAAGTAAAATAATTTAAGAATAATTATCATCAATAGCAGCTTGCTTGGATAAATATAAAACACATGTCCACCATCAAGTGGACAACACAAATTGATAATTTAATAATAAATAAATAAATAAGTACATAAATAAAAAAATAATAAATTAAATATGGCAGCTGTACTAATGAAACATTTGGCAATTTTTCACTATTTTTACAGCACTAAAAACAGTGTTGTTGTTACTTCTCGTTACTACAGATGGAAGAAATATTCGGCTGCCATTATTATTTGTATTATTATTCATATCATTATTTATATTATTATTATTATTGATAATTATTATACTATTACTCGAGCTATTATTATTATTATTAATTAAAGAATTGTTGAATTCTGAACTCGAAGGCCGGACATATGTCATCTGCTGCTGTTGTTGTGATACTGATATATTCGTTACCATAGGAACAGTCAGTGAAGATGATGCGCTTTCTCCAGATTGAACTTTATTTTTGTCGTTTGACACGCGCCTAAGTAATTCTTTTTTCAGGGTTGCTAATTCCTGAGATAAATCATCAATCCTCTTTTCCAGTTCATCATTTTCTTCTCTCAATATTGTCATCTTGTCCTGCGTTTCTTTAGTTTTCTGACGACTTTTTTCTCGACTTTTTTTAACAGCCATATTATTACGAACTCTTTTCAGTCGGTAGATGTCCTCCGCGCTTAACGACTCCGATTGTTCCTGATTAGAAATAGGCGAAAAGTTGGTATCGCAATTGTTATCGCCGTTTTGATTGGTTTTCGGCCGAGGACTCATGATTTTTTCAATCTTCAATGACAAAATAGTCCGAACGTTATATTGAATTAAATAATATGTAATATAAATGTATCTTTGAACGAAATTTCATCGCGATAAAACCAAACAAACACGCAGCGCAGAACAATTATAATAATTTATTAACTGAAAAATAAACAATACGAAAGTAGTGGTAAAATATTATTAATTTTAATTAAATTATTTTGTTTTTAAAATAAATGTAAAATAATCAAAATACATTTATTAATTCAAAAATACTAAAAATTGAAGTTTATTGTTGTTCAATTTGTCTGGAAAACAGTCAGAGTTTATTTTGAATGTCGATTCACTTTTAAACAAAATTTTAGTGCTGGTTTTAAAGACTCGTAATGCCTTGATCGTTTTTTCCGTTTTAAATAATTAGGGAATCATTTTTTTACTATTTAATTTTTATTTCTTCAACAACATCTAGCAACTCATTTGCCATGAAATCTTCGAAATTAAACAAAAAAGTTCATTTTCGCGATGTCACAGTGTTTTACTTTCCCAGAGCTCAGGGATTTGTCTCAGTACCCAGTGATACTGGGGTAGCATTAGGTTAGTTCGTTAGTTAGTTTTAAATCTTTTCAGTAGTCGGGGCTTGCTGTGGGGGTGACTAGTGTCGAATCAAGCAAGAACTAGTAGTTGGAAAAGATATAGTATAAAAATACTATACTAGTGAAAGTATAAAATACACTGTAGTGTAATATATGTATTATAAGTATACAAGTCAAATGTCTCAAATCTCAATGGTTTAATATATATATATATTATGTTTTATGTAGATAGTTTTTGGTTAGAGTTAGTTAGATGGATGACACAAATTTCATTCCAGACAAAATAGTAAACTAAATAATTAATAAACATTTATTATAATATTATAATTCACTGTCACTTCTGCTTGGTAGTGTTACAATGGGATTTTATTGTACATCTCATATCTTTTGTCGAGTTAATTTTCAGTTCTATGGTTTAATTTTGGTTTTTAAAAAAGTCATTCTAACATTTTATTAATTTCTTATTTACATTTGAATATGCACAATGATAATGCTCAATTATAAAAATGCAGCTAAAATCTAGTTCAAACTTTGATCAAGGTATGAGCGACAGGCATTTTTCAGTGGAGAAGTTCAACATATCAGAAAGCACGGAGCTAAAACAATGGACATCTCCCCACCCAACTACGTTGTCATCATCATCACCACCATCATTGTCATCATCATCATCACCACCATCATTGTCATCATCATCATTAGGATCATCATTGTCATCATCATCATCAGGATCATCATCATATGGTAATCATCCATCATTATCTTTAAACTCTACTGTAACGGGCGCTGAAGAAATTTTCATTTGTAATGTTGTTAATGTAGGTAGTGATAAGAGTCCTGCAGACTTCATATCATCCAGTTTTCAATTAGCTACAAACTTTAGCAATGCTTCTTCCAATGGTTACTCTTCAGTACCCAACAACTACAGTGAGAATGAGTGTGTTGTCAGTAACAACAACAACAACAACAATGATAATAATATCATTTTTAATAATCATATCAGTAATTGTAGTAGTAACAACAATATCAAGTTTAATGGCATCAGCATTATTCACCATGACATTAATAATACTAACAACATCGATAACATTGGCGTTAATATGTCTGATAATTTCACTAAAAAATTGAAAAATTACAAAACAGTAGCAACAACAACAGCAGCAGTTAAGAAAAAACCAGCCCCAAAATTAATCCTAACAGCGAAAAAACACACACACATACTGAAACCTTTAACAATTCGGCAGAGAATCTTAAAGTTAAAACTCGCCGGGGTCCACAACATTGACCAAAGATACAAAATAGAATGCGAGGAGATTAGGAAATCTCGACTGAAGTGCGGTTGCGACTGCACTGACGGCTGCCTCGCTGATTGCTCTTGCGCTAAATTTGGGATTTCCTGTCAGTTAGAAAGGGTTTTACCCGATGGTACTGGATACCCTTGTAAATGCACTTGGGGTATTAGTAGTATTAGTAGTAGTAGTTGTAGCAGTAGCTGCAGTAGTACTAGTGGTTGTAGCAGCAGTAGTAATAGTAGCAACAGCAGTAGTAATAGTAGTGGTAGTTGTAGTAGCAGTAGTAGCAGCAGTAGTAATAGTAGCAGTAGTAGCGGTAGTAGTAGTATTAGTAGTAGTAATAGTAGTAGTAGTAGTAATGGTAGTAGTATGAGTTCTAGTATATATAAATATGCCAGTACTTTTATAAGTAGCAATGATAACAATTCATATAGCAATAGTACCATTTTAAATAATTTCACTACTAATAGTGCTACAGATATGAATAAAAGTTATGATGATGGTAATAATAACATTAATAATAACAACAATAATAATAATAATTATGATAATAATGAGGATTTAAAAAATAATTTCATCACCAACACAAATGTTGTAAATGCATCTTATCGCAACAGCAGTAATAATGACAACAATAGCAACATTAAAAACAGCTACACCGACGGCAGTAACGATGCTGACTATAATGCTTGCAACAACACTAACAACAGTTACAAAGACATCAACGACGACGACAAAATTGTTGGTAACATCAATAACACTAATTGCAACGTCAACAATTGCAATTTCAACAACAACAACGTTGTTGTAGACTATAATTACATCAACTCTCTTGGAGGAGTCGTTTGTAATTATGTTAATGATGCCCACAACTGTAACTGTTACAAAGGTCTTGACATAAATATTGGCTACAACGACAATGATGATTGTAACATCAACAACAACGGTAACATCAACAACAACAGTAACATTAACAACGACAGTAACATTAACAACAACAGTAACATTAACAACGACAGTAACATTAACAACAGGCACAACAACAACAACGTTAATAACATGAACTTGTGCAATAACCCCTATGGTAGGTTAGAGTTCGATCAACAGAAAGTTAAAAATGTCGTACAAAGTGTCATTAGCAGGTACGAAAAGATGACGGAGAGATGGAAGAAAATTAAAAAAATGAATGAAAGAACGTGTAATAACAACAGTAACAATAAGAGCATCAACAATAATAATCATAATAATAACAATAATAGTGATAATGATAGTGATGTCAAAGACATCATTCACAAGCTTGATGATACGAACATTTCTACAAGAAACAATAATAATAATAATAATTATAGTAATATAAGTAATAATAGTAGTAGTAATAATAATATTAATAATAACTATTTTAATGTACTTTCTGGTAGTGGTAGCCAGTCAGTCAGTTGTTTGGCTGATAACGTTTACTCTGGCGTCTGGTCATCAGTGACAACAAAGACATCACATGACGCACCCAAAATAACGACAACAACAACGTCGACAATGACGTCATTATCTTTGTTGACGGCAAGAACAACAACATCAACGTCATCGTCGTCTTCAAAATTATACCAGCCAATGCGTGATTGTGTAGATGATGGGAATAATAACAACAACAACAATAATAATTATTATTATTATGGTTATGCTAATATTAATAATAATAATAATAATATTAACCAGAATAAAAATGTTGATGATGATGATGACGATGATGATGCAGATGACAGTAATGACGATTTTTTGATATCATTGAGTAGGCACACCAAAGAGTTACCCATTATAATCAACGATGATGTCATACTTGATTGTGAAGATGACGACGACGATGATGACGACGATGGTTTTGATAACGATGCACTCACCACCACCACCAGTGCAAACACTGGTGGTGGTGGTGATGATGATGATGATAATGATAACCTGCAGAGAGTTATATTTTGCAATAAGAAAAATTTAGTTCATTATTTAAACGACAGTGACGATTATAGTTACCAGGAAATTTGTGATGACGACATCAATAACAACACGTACAACAATAATAATAACAAGTACAACATTAACAGCAACAATAATAATAACGATAACATTAACAACAACGACAATAATGAGAGTACTTACTTCAATGACATCAACTGTTATGACAGCAACACAGACAACAACAATGACAGCATTCTATGCAACAACAACACACTCAAAAACAAATCTCACACCATTTGCAGTCTCTTTCAGCAGAATTTTGTTACATTTCTGCTGAGAAACATACATCAACACTCACATAATACATCTCCAACAAAAACAACGACAACAAACACCACAAAACCGCGTAAAAGAAAATTTACCGAAATTAAAAGTAAATGTAAAAATGTTACTACTGCTACTGCTACTTCTGCCGTCACTACTGGTACTACTATGGCTGCTACTGCTCTTGTTGCTGCTAACCCTACTACTGCTACTACCACTACAGCTACTTCTAACGCTACTAAGATGATGAAAAACAAAAAGATAAAAGTTACTAACACTACTGTTGCCTCTGTTTCCGTTACTAATCCTACTGTCATTACTACTTTTACTGACGATACTACATTTGTAACTGCTAATGCTGCTAAGATAAGGAGTGGTAGCAAAAAAGCTGTTCAAACTTCTACAATTTCAGCTAATATGGCTACTACTACTACTACTACTACTACTACTACTACTACTACTACTATTACTAATTCTACGACTGCTGCTACTACTTCTACTAATGCTGCTGCTGCTACTACTACCACTACTATTATTATCGATGCGATTAATGATACTATTGAAAATGATACTACTGCTACTACTGCTGCAAATTTAACTAATTATGTTCACAACCATGATGACGCCATTTCAAATCCGAACGATTTAACTGTAATCACTTTTACTTCAAACATTTTTACCACAGCTGCTGCTATTGCTACTACAGCTACTGCTGCTGCTATTACTACTAACTCTGCTGATGCTACTACGACTGCTACTAGTGGTATAACTACTCTTACTACATCTACCAATGATGAAAGTTTAGGCGTTAATTTTAGAAAGACAAAAAACAGAAGAAAAATAATTAATGAGTTAAGTGTCATTAATGAAAATAATAATAATATTAATATTAATGTATGTAATAATAATTGTAATAATAAATGTTATAATAATAACAACAACAATAATAATAATAATAAAAGTCAATATGTTAATATTTGTGATAACAATAGTAACATTTGTGATAACAGTAACAGCAAGGCCTGCGATGGTACTCTTAGAAATATATGCTACATCGGTGATGATGATGATAATAGTAATAATAATACTGATGATGGTGATAATGATGATGTCACGAGAGATAATTCATGTCGTCGTGACGTCAGCGCACTGGATGATGCCATGCAAGGCGATGTTATCGTCAACGATTTCATTGAAATTGACAGTACAATTTATAGTAGTAGAGATAACATTATCAATCATAGCATTAATGTAAGCAATGGTAATGTTAACAACAACAACAACGCTAACATTAATACATGTGATGTCGTTGCATGCAGCAACAACAACAACAACATTGGTGACAATATTTTGACGTCATCAACAATCGACAACAAAATGGACAGCAGTACAGCTGGAAACAGCAGCATCGTAATCAATGAGATTAACAACACTAGAAACAACGATAATGTAATGACTCGCGCTGTCTTCAACAACAACACCAACGACATCAACAACGCTGTTAACAATAATGACACCAACAACATTAACAACGTCAATAGAAATAACAAGCAAAGAATGAAGAAAGTTAAAAACCTCAACGAGCCTACAATGGGAATGACCCTTAGAAGAAAAAAATTAATACTCTCTCAGAGTTTTCCAAACTTAACTCAAATTTTACCTTCTAGCGTCAACTCTTCTACAAAAATTACATCAACCAAAACATCAATAACATCAACCACATTTACATCAGCAACTACATTAACCGAGCCGAATACAGCAACATCTCTCAGAGCACCACCATCAACAAAAGCAACAACATCAACAGTATTAACAAGTTTATTAACATCGACATCATCATTAATGTTACCAACAACAACAACAATTACATCAACTATATTGCTTTCAAGTAATGTGGAGACGAAAATAGCAGCACAAAGAAATTTAACACCGGCTAACAAAATATTGATGTTGAAAAAATTGAATTCATCTGCAGCAACAACATCCGTTACGTCACATTTCACAACAGCAACATCTTTATCATCATCTCCTTTTCCGCCTTACTCACTGATGACGTCAACGCCAACGTCACTAAAAATGTCATCATCACTATCGTCATTGTTATCTTTTAGGTTGCCATTGTTAGGTTCATCATTAATCTCATCATCATCGTCACCATTGTTGATGCCACCACTACCACCATCATCATCGTCTATGTCGTCATCATGTTATTCACTATCGCATTCATCATCATCGTTATTATTATTCACTGAAGCTATGGTAGTACAGAGTTTGTCACCATCATCATCATCATCAGCTTTGTCATCAATTTTGTCATTACCATCATCATCTTTTTCATCATCATTATTACCATCGTCATCCTCATCACCGTCACCAGCAACATCAATTACATCAACAACTGCCGTTTCATGTGAAGGAACAAGACCCAAACCATCAACATTGGCAACGTCATCACTGTCATCAGCAGCAGCAGCGGTAGTGGCCGCCACTCTAACATCAGCGGCAACGACGAAAACATCATCGTCAGTGGACGACATCAATATCAGCAATAACAATTCTCAAGAGTATCAACAGAGATCAAGACGGCGCAGACCTAACAACTTGACAACTAGCAGAGACATTAAACGTTGCTATGCTGGTGACATTAATCTAAATAATTTTGACGATAACTTAGATAACATTAAGGAAAATAATAATGCCGATTACCCTAGCAATAGCAACAACACTGACCACATTATGACATTATAGAAGTTTGCATTTTAACATTGAGGCGGTTAAATAGCATTAAGAACGATGTTCGTGATGCTAATATTACCAATGATGTTAACGACAATATCGATTTATATTTCAGCAACAAATGTTTTATGATATTGCATGGGTGTTTATTGAATCGCACATACACACACACACACGCACGCACGCACCACGCACACACACACACACACACGCAGTTCAAATATAGGAATTGTTCTACATATTTACCATTATATAATTTTTAAATTGTTGAAAATTTATTATACTATAAAAATTGATGACTCCTATCGGTCATTACTTTTATTCGTGTGTTGTTGTTTTTAGATGTTGATAATGATTTTATTCAGCTGGAAACTTTAATTAATACATTTAGAATAAAATTGGAATCAATGTTTTAGCGATTTTCACACTACTACTAATAATAATTATTATTATAACGTTAAGAATTGTTGAAAAAAATTATCGGTCCACCGATTGACTCAAAGATTGGCGTAGTTAGCTCAGACGGTAGAAGTGCCATGTCTGGCGCTGCTGATTCAAATGATGTTCGCCCTAAAATTCAAAAACTAACATACGTAACACGCTGTGCGTGTGCGATTTGGTGCTCGCGCGTGCCTACAAAATATGTGTTGGTGTCCTCGTGTGGTGTTGATAGCTCTGCTTTTTTGGCAAAAAACGTTATATATAAGTATAGTAAGATATGAAAACGGTAGAATTTTACACCAACGACATTTTTTAAACCGCAACAATCGGCATCATTTTATTTTTATCATTTTATATATATTTAGTCTTTTTCATCCGCGTCCGTTCAGGTCCGCAGAGTCTTTAAACGCATTCGAGTTTAGTTTCAAAGCGGTGTCAATAACGTAAACTTTAAAACGAAATGTTTCTTCTATAGCACGGGTGGGCAAACTATGGCGAAGCCATTTTAGACATTTTGAAAAAAAAATAAAATTACGGTCGTTAGCCACAAATGAACGTTAGAAAATTTCTCACCCCCAGTCGGCGGTCAAAAAAATGTAAATCTGAGGCCCGTCGAAGATAAAATAATTTTCAATGCGGCCCTTAGAGCAAAAAGTTTGCTCACTTACGGTCTATAATCATTTGTCAATTACAACCTCTGGATTAGTTAGTTACCTGAAGTATGAACGCAACAACACACTCTCCGTGTACACCAATGCGCCTCATTATACGCACATGTTGTATACGATAGGTAGTCATGGATCTCTTCGCGTTCGAATCCAGACCACAAGTCCAAGAATCCATGACTGCAAGACCACCAGGACCGGACCACATGGCGTCTTCGCAATCACGTCTCCCAATTTAATGAATTTATTAATATTGCAACAAAACCAAAAAGGATGTTTAATAAACTTTTTATTCATTCAAAAACAGGACAAAAAATACATTCCCATCAAATAAAAAATAAAACAAATACATACATATACTTATACACCGATAAAAATAAATAATACCAGTTTAAATTATTATTATTACTAGTGACATTAAAAATATTACAAATTTTCACTGTAAGATAACTTTCAACAAATTGTCTTCAGTCATTATAGTACAACCATAAATTTATCAACAAACAGTATTTAAAAACCACGCATTTGTAAACAACTAACCAACATGTGTATGTATTTGTATGTATATATTTGAGACGGACCGAATAGTGAATTTAAACTTTATGAGCTATTGAAAGAGAGTAGGCGATTATTAACTGCCCGACGATACTTTATCGATCGTTCCATCTCACGTTCAAATTCAGAGGTTCGAAGTTACGATGGTCAAAACCAAACTAAACACCCCGCTATAAATATTTAATAATTTTTTGTTATGTGTGTATACATACATAAATACAATATTATATTATT
>NW_008704392.1:2293194-2335076 GCF_000326865.2 Helobdella robusta | reverse complement strand
GCCCTCGCCTTCTCCTGTCAATCAAATTCAAATAAATTATTATAATGAGCTGTTAACTGCAACGTAATTATCATAATTAAGATAATTAGATGATAATACATACTCTCTTATCAATGCAACGGCATCTTCATACTTCATCCCAAGCTCAATCAAGGCCAAAGCTACAAGTACTGGCGCCCTATAATTATTAAAATAATTAATTATAACAATAATTATTAATATTAATAATAAATAATTCTAATGAAAATCCATACTAATAATAATTATAACTGTCTACAACAATCACAATCATCGTCATCGTCATCATCATCATCAAACGAAATTCTAGCTCACATCAAACAAATTCAAACTCATATCAAATTCAATTCAAACTAAAAAAATCTTAATCACCGGCATAATCGCTACTTCTACCACCATCATCACCAACATCGTCATCATCATCACCACCACCATCATCATCATCAACACCGACCTTCCTAGCCCAGCGATGCAGTGTACAGCGATGCAGGTGCATTGGTTGTCATGAAAGCGTTCCTTCAAGAGCCTGCCATCATCATCATCATCATCATCATCATCATAATCCTCACCATCACCATCATGATTATCTTCATCATCATCATCGCCATCATCATCATCAGATTGTTGTCTAATGATATAAAAATAATAATAATAATATTTTTTATCATTATCATCATCATCGTAATAATAATCATCACCACCAGCAGCATCATCTTCATCATCATCACCACAAACCTAAACCACTCTTTGATGACTGGGTCAGGAGGGGAGGTACCGTCATCAAAAGGCATGTCCTAACAATTATAATGACGTTGGTGATGACGTCGACGATGACGTCATTAATGACGTTGACGAAGATGACGTTGTTGTTATGTAATGATAAATGGTAAAGACTACAAATATAGCAAAGATAACAATAATTAGGATAACAAATAATATAGCGCAATTCAATCATTCCCGCGGTTATAACTTTTTCTAGAGGCATTTATATTAGAATGCGTAAATGTTTCATAGATCATGATCTTATTTATTATCTTAAGCCATCCTTTTTCATCATCATCTTCATCACACTTCTTACTTTCCTCATCAACATCCTCATCATGGACAAAAATTCAATTTTTTTCTATTCAATACTAACACCAACACAACTGTTATTTGTTTGTCAATCAATTTCTCTGTACCACATCATCATTCGCGTTTAATTTTATCAATATCATCAAAAAATTTTAAGAACCAGTTCACCTCATTGTAGGTAAATATAAATAAATCATTATTATCACCACAATCACCTGCAACATCACCATATTATCATCGTCGACGACGATAACAATATCATTATTTTAACTATCATCTCTAAAAACAACAACGTCATCATTATCACTACAGATTCTCTACAAAATCGTCATCTTCATCCTCATCACCATCATCGTCATCATCACCACAATCATCGTCATCATCACCACCATCATCGTCATCGTCACCATCATCGTCGCCACCATCACCATCACCATCATCGTCATCATCACAACTAACGACAACTGTAATTCCCTCCTTCATTAACTTATCAGTGGCATAGGAAGGCTCGCAAACCCTCACAACATCCTTGACACCGTGCTTCTTCAACTCCTGGAGAAATTAATTATAATAAGGCTAATTAACATATTACAATTGGCTTATTCAGAGATCAACTGTAATAAAGGTAATTAACATATTATAATAACTGTATTGAGAAATTAATAACAATAAGGCTAATTAACATATTACAATCGGCTTATACAGAGATCAACTGTAATAAAGTTAATTAACATATTATAATAATGAAGATATATATATATAATCGGCTTATACAGAGATCAACTGTAATAAAGTTAATTAACATATTATAATAATGAAGATATATATTTATATATATATATATATATATATATATAGAGAGAGAGAGAGAGAGAGAGAGAGAGAGAGGAACAAACAACATAACAAAAACAGACTTAAAACGTGTTTCTATTGGGTTAAAAAAAATTACAAAATCAACAAATTTTTTCAAACAGGTATGATTATATCACTAGCGACGATATTTATGTGATCCAATTGTAGTCAGTTATAAGCATGAAAAATATAACACAAAACATTGAGAGAGAGAGAGAGAGAGAAAGAGAGGAACAAACAACATAACAAAAACAGACTTTAAACGTGTTTCTATTGGGGGAAAAATATTACAAAACCATCAACAAATTTTTTCAAACAGGTATGATTATATCACTAGCGACGATATTTATGTGATCCAATTGTAGTCAGTTATAAGCATGAAAAATATAACACAAAATATTGTAACACGAAAAGAGCAGTAGACAGACAGACAGACGGAGAGACAAACAAACAAACAAAATAACTAATATAATTTAAAACAGAGATTTCGCAATCAGAAACTCATATTTTAACACAGACGTCTACACACACACATACACATATACACATACTCACACTCATGTGCAAACAAAAGCGCACACACATATAAAAGCACAAACACACACAGCTAAAAGGTTGTTCCTAATGTAAGGCATAGAAGTTTGTGTAAATTTATATCAATCTAAAAATAAACTAAGTTTAGGCTCAACTCTAATTACAATAATATACAATAACAACAGCACATGACAATTATAACTGCAATAATAGCGAATCATTAAGGAAATGAATGTACAGAATATTTTTAAAATTTTTACTGTATGAACTGTTTGTTTACCAACAAATAATAACAACATAAATTTCGCATGGATGAAAACTCATCTTCCGCTCATACATACACACACACACACACGTACACAAACACACTACCCTATCTGCAGGACTACGGAAGATATTTTAAATCAAAATGAATTCCACCACAATTTAAGTTATCCAATAACTGTATAGCAGCTACTAATGAAATAGACGGATTAAAACAAAGATTCATATCAAAGAACAAAGATGAATTCCTACAATTGAATTTGAAAAACATCCACCCTACAGAGAGGAAGGCATTATTTGAACTAAAAAGTAATGACACCATCGTATTACGAAAAGCCGACAAGGGAAGTGTGTTTGTGGTAATGGATAAAGAAAGATACACCAAAGAGGCAGAAAGCCAACTAGCCGATACAAAGTTCTACAAGAAAATTACGGCATTTATGTGTGTATATATCATTATTCCATTCATTTGACCAACCACCTGATGAAGCCTAACTGGCGAAACGTTGGTATTTCACAAGATGAATTGGTCCCAGCATAGTGCTACAACGCTAAAGCGTAACCTGGAGATAACAACAGAAAGGATAAACCCACCAGGCAAAGATAAACAATTAGAGGACACGATGAAAGGGATTATGGAGCAGGCGTACACAAAAATAAGAACCACAATGATTGACCACCTAAATAATATCATCACAACCATGGAGGATAATATGATATTTACCGCAGACGAGGTGATAAAAATCACTAACGTAAATGAGGTAAAGAAAAGGATTATATTCCTGCTTGGTAACAAAAGTAGGGCGGCAAAAGACGAAAAAGTAGAACAACAGATCGACAAATGTGTGGCTAACTTAACAAGTCTAAGGGAGGAGGTCTTAGCAACAAAGGAACAACAACACATAAATACAAACACAAACATACATACATACATACATACATACATACATACATACATACATACATGGAGTATGTACATACATACATACAACCGAGTATGTTTGTTTATGTGGGGCTAAGGATGAACCCCTGGGCTACCATGGTCTTTTCATCATGGGCGCAGGGACGTTCCCTTGCATGGGATGTTACGTTCCCCCATACCATGGCTGTGTGAAGCGTTTATTTATTATTTATCGATTATTACTTCCTTATAGTTCTAATCAATTATGGGTTCATACTTACATACATACATACATCACATCGTTTGTTCACACTCAAAGCCGGCTGGATTGTTTTAATTTTCTGGTTAATTTTGTAAAATTCATTGATTTTAACTTGTTTTTACATATAATTTTTAGGGTCGTCAGCTGTAGTTTTTGCCAATATGTATCGAGGTTCTCGGCCCGATGGACCCCAACACCCTTAAATTTCTTAAGGCAATATGCAAAATGATCAGCGTCAGATCAGGCGACAGCAGGGAACTGTTTTTCGCAACTAACCACATTTCGTGCTTGTTGCAGCGGTTCCTGCGTGTCTGTGTGCTTGAAAATATCCAACTGAATGCCGACATGTGCAATTAACGACAAATCAAAGTGTTAATCCATTTGTTACTTGATGACGGTTCGGTGTCACTCATCATATTTTGGTTTTAACATACATACATACATACATATATACATACATACATACAGCTCAGTTGCTAAGCTGCTGGATTTGAACCAATCAAATTTTGATAAAGCCAGGATAATGGCTGTAAAAAGTGAGTTGGGATCATCTTGGTTGAAGGCAGTCCCAAATTCCGCCTGTGGTACCAGGCTGGACGACTCTTGTGTTCGTGTCAGTTTGGGACTGAGACTCGGTTTACCCATTTTAACCGAGTATGTTTGTTTATGTGGGGCCAATGTTGAACCCTTGGGCTACCATGGTTTTTCGTGTCGATTGGGCCCTGGTAGACAGGCTCGACACTCGGCCATGAACGACTTTTTGGTCAAGTGCTTTCAGAGGGCAAACATACCCACAATTAAAGAACCCACGGGTCTTATGGAGGAAGGTAGCCTCAGGCCCGATGGGTATACTATTTCGCCATGGGCGCAGGGGCGTTACCTTGCTTGGGATGTTACGTTCCCTCACACCATGGCTGAAAGGTACATTAATCTTACCTCACAGGAGGCGGGTGCCGCTGCCTTAAGAGCCGCAGACTTTAAAAATTCAAAATATGCGGCTCTTGCAGAAAGCCAGTCTGCATTGAGACCTTTGGTCCAACCGATGCTCAGACTCAGAGTTTTCTGAATGAACTCTGTAGCAGGATTGTAGAAGTATCGGGTGACCCATTAGATAAGAGTTATGTAAAGCAATCCTTTTTTAATTTACTTCAAAAATATAATTCTTTCTGTATTTTGGATGGAGCGTTAAAATACCTGTCTGTGCGAAGCGTTTAACACAGATTAAAGCTGAACCCGGATATGATTATTACTTCCCTATAGTTCTAATCAATTATGGGTTCATACATACATACATACATACATACATACATACATACATACATACATACATACATACATACATACATACATACATACGTACATACATACATACATACATATATACATACATACATACATATATACACAAATACATAAACCAACCATACATAGATGCATGAGTATTTACAAAGGTCATACATTAAGGAACACTGTTACTCACTTTGAAATAGTTTGCTTGCCTCTTCAAGTATTAAATGAAGGAAAAAATATGGTCCACTTTTTCATTATTATTATTATTATTATTATTATATGTAAGATAATCATGAATAGCAATTTTTCGGATAAGGATTTAATGTATTTTTCTACGTAAATTTTCCAAAGTTTGTTACTTTTATTTTGTATTTTTCCTTTTTACTCTCTGCTTTATCATATCATCCTTTTAACCATTGTATGTATTTATGCCTCACATTTACTATCAAACTTAACATTTCTCGGATTCTTGTAAAGAATATATCAAAAAATAAACTCATGCTAACTTACCTGATGAAAATTTAAAAAAAGGTAACAAAAAATGGTACATACATTTCGTGAATTAAAGCTTTAGAAAATGAATAAGAATGCCAAATTACGGATAAGTATACATAAGTTATAGAATAAAAATAAAGAAAGATGCAATTGTAATGATGTTGAAAATTCCTATCAACAGATACAAATAAGAACAAAAACCAATTCATAAACAAATATCTAACAAATCTAATGCTTGCCAAAAAAAATTTTTAATAAAACATGACAAAAAGCCAAAAGCCTTGAGTTTAATCTTAAGTACATCTTTGTATGCATATGTATTAATAAAACTTCATAAGCCACTTCGCTTTAATGAATTTCACAAAAATACAAACATACTACATACATACATGCACATACATACATACATACATACATACATACATACATACATACATACATACATACATACATACATACATACATACATACATACATACATACATACATACTAATACACATGCAAAACATACAAAGCATATACACACTAATACAAATACAAAACATACAAACATATACACACAAACAATACAATGTAAACTTACATGTACAGCAAAAATATATTCCCTTAGGCACAATAAAATTACATATGAATATAGCAATAAAAATATATATATAGAAAATGCACTTAAATTTGTGATGTCTTTTCTTGGGATATACAAAAATATATACATAAATCTGTGAGCGCGCGCGTGTGTGCGTGTGGAGAAATGTGGGTGTGGAGTTAACATACATATATACAAACAAACAAAGAGATGCTTCTTGATTGAACAAGTTCAACAATTTTTTTCACTAACCTGGCACACCTATGCTTCTTGATCTCTTTTAATATTTCAATACTTCTCTCTTCATTTCATACCTAACTCTGCATCATACATGCATGCATAATCAAGTACATAAACACGCACGCACACACGCGCAGATACACACACACACATACACAACACACACAAACACATACTAATTCATTTATTTGTATTTCTGCTGAGTATACCAATGTATTTTATAAAGACAGACACACATGTAGAATATTTTATCTATTTGAAAAAAAAGATTGTTAGCGGATAGATAGATAGATGGATGGATGGATGGATGGATGGATAGACGGATGGATGGATTGATAAATAGATAGATAGATAGATAGATAGATAGATAGAGAGAAAGATAGATAGATAGATAGATAGATAGATAGATAGATAGATAGATAGATAGATAGATAGATAGATAGATAGATAGATAGATAGATAGATAGATAGATATATAGATAGATAGATAGATAGATAGATAGATAGATAGATAGATAGATAGATAGATAGATAGATAGATAGATAGATAGATAGATAGATAGATAGATAGATAGATAGATAGATAGATAGATAGATAGATAGATAGATAGATAGATAGATAAATGGTTTCGTGTGCTCCTGAAATGATATGAAGCAAACAAACACTAAATGCGTAGTTAGTTATTCTGAAATAGTTATTCTGAAATGAAAACAAAAAATAATATAAAATATCATAGATTCTTTATGTATAAGATATTTATTTGTTTAAAAAAAAATCTGGCCTTAATGCAAATCTTGAAACGAACAAATTTGAAAATAAAAGTTTGTGCTGGTTTTGCTTATAATTAAAAGTGCATGGATGCATTGCGTTGTTATGAAGTCTATTATGCTTAAATTAAAATCACAAAAACACACTCACACACACACACAAACATACTTATTTTATACCTGTACAAACAACATTCATAAGCTATTAAATGGAAAAGGAGGATAGCCACACACACATACATACACGCACACATACATACTTATAAGAACATAGGTACATACATGCACGAAATCCAAGAGCCAGGCATAATTAATTGACTAATTAATTAACTCAGGTAAATTTGCTAATAAAGGTGCAAGAAAAACTTTCTTGAATGCTATTGGGATCACAGAAATAACTACATATATCATTTCGTTCGAGATGATGATGATGATAACAATGATGTGTAGCGATTATGATGAGGTGTAGTGATTATGATGATGATAGTGTTATCGTAGGTTCCAGTCACCACAAATTGACCAGTCGCTTCAGACGTTACTTCACAATCGGCCAACTGTTGCAATGTTAATTTACACATTGAGTTTTTGGCTAAGATTAATTATATTTTATTACATTCTCTATCGTGTCTATATGTGAATACCTTTGCTTGATTCTATTTTAGAATCAATTCTTTTGTTGATTGTGTAACGGAATATTTTTACACGCTTCTCATTCAATGGTTTTTGTGAAATTTTGGAGTGACACTGGCAAATATCTGGATATTTGCATAAATATCTGAATATTTGAATGGTAATTACGTAATAGGAGATTTGCAAAAAAATATTTCACAAACTAATGATATTGCGATAGATTATTTACTGCCCGACAAAGCTCCTAGAAAACTTACTAAACAAGCAAACCACACACACCTAGCAAAATGGTTAATAAAAAACGTCGTTTATTTTACAAGGGACTTACCACATAATTAATTTGTTACACGGTTTTTATTCAAATTAAGCCTACTTTGAGTAAAAAATCCATTACAGATATTAACTTTATGTTTGGTCAATTATCGTCTTTTTTCAAGACCTGTACCTTTGTTCATATATTATATAACGAACAAACATATTTGTTCGATTTTTCATTTAAAGTTAAAGCCCTAGTCTGTAATATTCCAACACAATTTCTAACATTTGACAAATTTGATAGTCAGAAAAACAACTTAATTTCAAACATCTGATATAAATGTCAAACAGTGGAAATATTGTAAAAAGTATCAAAGAAACAATGGAAGAAAGCGTGAAAAAAATGCAATACATATTACGATATGTATTGTACAAAAACGTTGGTAAAAATAATGAAAGAGAACCGAACAGAAAGAGATTCTCTAAAGAAATGAAAAATCTACTCCATCAAGTAAAGAGAGTGAATTGCTGAGACGAATCCACTCGTTCACAGCCGACGAACAGGACATGTTGTTCAGAACGTCTCAGGATTATATTTTGATGAAATCCTACGGAGACCAACATTGAAGAGCGAAACATGGCAAAATGTACTTCTACCTGGTGGGGGGTCATGAGAGCAAAGGTCAGTACCTACGATACCTACTTTCATTCAGAAAAACAATGAGGGCAAAGGTCAGAACCTACGATACCTACTTTCAATCTATGGCAAAAAACGAAAACATGTATGGAACTACATTCCCGGCAGATTTCGATACGACGAGTATTGTATCTGTACTGACAATTTCGAAGAAAACACCATTGTGCACGAGCTGAACTGCACTCACATGCTCCATCCATCCTGTTTATATGAGTGGCTGTTGAGGAAAACTTCCTGCCCCCTCTGTCGCAGTAGTGTCGTGCGGTTGAGGGACTACAGGGAGGGATATCCCGTTCGAAGATGAACGGCTTGTCCTTTCCACTACGGCTGAGGCAGTCTATCGCTGAAACCTCGCGTTTCATTTTACTTTTTTTGAAACATTTGTTTTGTTTTAAAAAATTAAGGTCTTTTATTTTTGTACTTGTGACTACATTCAAGAAATAAAATTGAATAACAAATGAGATTTAATTATCGGACCTTGCATTTCATTTTGTTTGTTCGTACTATACCGAAAGAGAGATGTACTCAGCTCCAAGGTTATAAATGGAGTTTAGCTGGAAGAACAATATGTTAACCAAACTTTTTTTCAATTCTCTAGGCAGACTGCCTTCGTTACCATTATTATTATTTTATGATTGAATAACATAAAATTTAGAAATTAACTTGTTCAAGATTAAAAAATAAACTAAAAATAGATAAGAAATGTAAACTCAGTGAAAGGTATATGAAGCAAGTTCTATAATAAGTGTTCGTTGTTATAATCTTTGTCCCCTTATAATCAGCTGAGAATTTAAATAGCAAGGTAACTTTGTAAGCCTATAAAACATCAACAAATTATAAAAAAATGATTATTGATAATTTCTCTTTGATAAAACCTATCATTTTCATAAAATCTCTAATTTATGTGAGAGGACAAACTTGGCAAATGAACATTAGTGTAATTCAGAGCATAGGTAATTGAGATAATTGAGACGGGAAAAATAAATTCTTAAAAAGAAAGAGAAAAATTATATATTTGTTATATTTGAACATATATGCACTACTGCATTTTAAAAGAAAGACATATTATTTTCTTGGTACTTAAATGAAATGAAAGATAACAAACTTCCTAAATAGAAGCAAGAAGAAACCCTTCCATGTATTTGTATATATAACTATCCATTCTGTACTTTACTGTAATTATTAGAGTTGAGGGTATAAATTGTTATTTCAGTAAGAGCGCATACATTCATTGATAAGAAGAAATTTGTTTATTTACTAACTGCCTGTTAGTTAGAATACTCACACCCTCACACACACACACACACACACACACACACACACACACACACACACACACACACACACACACACACACACACACATATATATATATATATATATATATATATATATATATATATATATATATATACATACATACATACATAACATATACAAACAAATCCACATAAATGTTTATATTTATTTACATAAGCATTGTATAATATTTACATGTGTACATAATTGCACTAAACAAATTTGTGCTTATGCATACATGTTAAACATTGTACACAAAACACACACGCGCGCACATGCACAAAAACACACACACACAGACAAAAATACACACAGGCAAACAAAAATACACACACATCTATATAGTATATGATGAAAATCATGGAACATTTATCAAGTGTAAAATCACCTTTGCTTGCCATGGAAAAACAATATCACCTTAAAAGTAAAATAAATCATTATATCTGCATATATAAATACGCACACACACACACACACACACACACACACACACACACACACACACACACACACACACACACACACACATAAAGAGATATACACACATATACACATACATGTACCACAAAATACAACATCTCATCATATACACATCAATCAAAATACAACTAAAAGCTTTATCTTATCTTAACCCAAATACAATAGAAATGAAAGCAATACTAGTTGAAAATTTTGGGAAATATAAAAAAAAACACAAACACACACCAGCAGACACACACACACACACAAACAAACCCACACACACAAACAAACACACACATACACACATTTATATGCAGGCATGCATATGTATATACCTGTTTATTTGCGCAATGAAATGTTATGCAATGCCTCATCCAAATTTCACGACACTCATTCAAAATTCCCAACAGCTAGAATGAATTATTCACTGTCAGGTGATCTCCATTTGACATAGTGAATAACAAAAACACTAATTTTTAACTTTTGTAAATAAAATATTTTAAATATTTAAGCAATAAATATTCAAAAATTTGACAGAAACACAAGAACAAAAACTCAATAAAAAAAAAACTATAAACTCCAAGAAACAACAACACCAATGCAACATATATAAACTAATTAAGAATACCTTGAAATTAATCAAAAAACAAATAATTTGAATATTAAAAATTTATAGAAATCAATGAATAATATGAGATATGATAATAATAATTCTATTTGACAATTCTCTCCTCAACATTTCTCAAAAATACAAACAACACAAACAAGAATGCACACATCAGTGATGCGTGACGTAAAGATCCCTGCATGTGATATGCACGGATCTTTCTGCATTTGAATCCTGCCACTTCAGCAGAATGACCAGGCACCTTAACCATTACACCATCTTGCAATCTAATAAATAATCTAAACCTCACTTCAACAAATTTATCCATCGTGGCATCCGAGGGCCTGTAGGTGATTAAGAATTTCATTCCTTTGTACTCGATTTCAGCTGGCTCGGGCTTTCGAACTTTCATTGCAGAAGACATTATTGAACAACAAAACAACTGAGTTAGTGAAGTTGGCTAGATTGAATTTTTTCTACTTTAGTACGTTCGTTAACAAGATTTATGCTGTGGGTGTTGTTTTGTTTCGATCTATGTGATGATGAAGTAGTTAAAAATTCCTTATACACATTAATTAATAATGTGAATATTTGGAGAAACTTCTAATTAATATTTGAGATGCCTTATGTTTTCTTTACCTTTTCATACACCTGTAAACAAAAAATTATTATCATTATTTATTAGAAATTTATTTAGTTGCAAAGTGTGAAACAAGTTAAATTTTTTTAATCTAAAAATTTAAAATATCTTCCTAAATATCTAAATAGCTTGTCATTGGAAAAGGTAAAAAAAAGGTAATATTTAATTTAACCAAGTAAAAAATAAAAATAAATAACCTATTAATTTGACTAGATTAGTGAAGAATACAAAGCTGAGATTTATATTTTTATTGATTGGTTGAGACTTGGGTGAGAGATGATGATTTAATTAAACAAATGGCCTACTCTGACTATTACTTTCTACCTACCAACCCCTGATCACAACTCAATTAAACAAATTCTAAAATCAAATCCAGCAAAAGCAACAGCTTTGGGTAAATTAACTTTATTCAGTCACATTGGAAGATCTAATTATAGATTTTTATTTATCACAGAAATTCTCTACAATTTCAAATAATTTTGTTTTGTCAATCTGGTTGGTTGATGGCAGATGAAAAAATATTAAATATTTTAAATACGATGTGTTTTATCTCTATTATTTCAGGAATTTGGCTTTTTCTTTAATTTTTTTTATCTCACTCGTGTTGTGCTTGGCAGAAATCGTTGAGGGTGGTGAACATGTTCATCCAACTAAAACTGTTTCTGTTCAAAACCTGCTTGTAAGATTAATATAAAAAAATTAGAAAACTTGAAATTTAAAAATATTTTTGGCAAATAAATTAATAAAATATTAAGTAAAAAATAATTTCCCGGACGCGGTCCAGTAGCACTTAGTAGGAGATTAATGAGTGAATTTGAAAGATGAATGTATTGAATTTGAATGTTAGACTGGCCCACCTCTAAGCAGATAACCATTGACTTTCAAGACCAAATAGTTTTAAAATAACTTCAAAAATATCGAAAATTATTTTTTCAACACTCTCCTAATTGAAATAAAATCAAAATTTATCAAATAGTGAAAAATATTGTAAAAATATCGCAATAAAATTCGACCTATCTCGACTAAGATGAGTTGATATATAGAATGAAAACAAAGAAATAAAAGTTAAGGACTTTTGGTTCAGGTGAAATTTTCAATGGTAAGTTTATAGATCTAGATACTTGAGCACCTTTTAATTGTTTCGAAATTAGAAAAGTAAATGTTAAAATAAAATGAAATGAATTATTTTTTACTTAAATATATTAATTATTATTGCAATGAATAACATTTTAAACATTCTAAGTGAAAATGTATGAATGAATTTGTATGAACGAGTATGAATTATGTATGAATGAGTAAGTATCACAGATAAAAGTTCTCCAAGACGACAGAGCATTCAACCAAGCCAAGGTTTTTCAGCAGCAGCAGCAGGGTGATAATCACATGGAATAATAGTGATTTATAATAGTTTTATAATAGGAACGCAAGTTGATTTATTGTATGGTAACTAATTTATAAGAGGCGGTGTAGGTCTGACTCTGAACGTCTCTACGAAGGAAAACAATTTTGAGAAAATTTAAAAGGACAGCTTTCAATGTCACCACTAATATTTAAAAAATTATCTAAACTATTAAAATAAACAAAACACGACAAATTTTAACTTGGAGTCAATTTTTCCAAATTTCCAAATTTTTCCAAATTCCAATTTTTCCATAACATCACTTAGGCTATTTTGAATGTCCTTTCATTTGAAGGAAAGCATTCATTCCCCCCAAAAAACTCATATTAGAAATTAGCTCAGGATTAGCTTATCTTCATCTCATCTAATCAATTGGAAAATGATTTTGCAAGATAGAAACGTAAAACCAAGGTCATATCAAATGTGTTGTAACGTAGAGTTTATAGTTACTGACAGTTTGCTTGATCAATTAACTTAGTAAAAAATGATTTTATGAAACAAAGGTGGGCGCAAGTTATGATAGAGCCCTGAAAAATTTTGTCCAAAGGTTCAAGTTCTTTTTATTTGTCATTGTGTATAAATATGGAAAATTGCGATTCTCCTATGTTTTGGTCTGACGTTCAATCAACAACAAAAAACATTCCTAATTATAAACTTAAAACTTTTTGCGAATTCAGATTTTTCTTTTAAAAAATTTAGTAAATTTTAAAGTTAAAAATTTACAACTAGAAGAAAAACAAATGAACAAATAAATTTAAAATAGAAAAATATACAATTGTTCGATGTTCCTACTACTGAGAAAAAAGTTGACCATATGGACATTTTTCTTACACGGTTACAATTTGACTGAATGTGTAGTGGTATTTTTATGTAAATCTACTGGAAATGTTTAATTTAGTATTGTATTCAAACCTTTAAATCTTTCTAAACATTATATATATATATATATATATATATATATATATATATATATATATATATAAACAGAAACGTAACTGATTATAAAACTTCTCTAATTCATTACTATAATAGCCATATATGAACTCGTTTCTTATTATAATTATATCTTTTCAACTACATTTCAATCTCTCACAAGTTTTATAAACATTCCAGCACGTACATGTACAATACGTTTTCTGGCTGTTAAACTTAAACCAAACCAATATGGTGATAAAAAAACATCTTAATTGATTGATTGAATAACGAAAATAATTAATAAAATAATTGTTATTGATAAAAAATGCTATCTTACGCACTTGTTTAAATTCGTAGTGTCAAACTAAAGAAAGCTTGCTTCATATTATTAGTGAAATTTCCGCTTTAATAATTCTCAGAAATGAATATTTTTCAGAAGTAATCATTTAAAAGAGTTTTACAAAACTTAATTACTTATTGCTATTTAGTTTCAATGCTGATTTTTTTTTAAATCAAACAAAACAGAATAATTAAGCTGGATATTAATGAATCCTCTCCTTTTTATTTTTGTGTAAAATTTTCAAGTTCAGTTGAAAAAAATTCTCTATTCTCTATCTCTACTTTCAATCACAGCGTTCGGCCTTAAAGCTTCTTGCACGGCACAATAATTAAGAATAAATTTATCTGTCTGTTTTAAAAAGTCATCGAAACTAACAAAAAGGTATGCATGGATTTGATCATTTTCAATTCAACTTTATTCATTAGCACCAATATAGACAGCACATATATACAACCGCATAGACATATATACAACCACCTAGACATATATACAACCGCCTAGACACATATACAACCGCCTATATACAACCGTTTAGACATATATACAACCGTTTAGACGTTATATACCACAGTTTCTTTTTCAAATTCTATTTGATCTATTCAACAGGTATTCATATAGTCATATCGGAGTACAATGCTTCTCCTGAAGTTAAACTGGTCAACCATGGGGAAACATTTATACTGCCGTCATGTTATTTTTGTAGTTGGTGGGAAAGGGCAGCTGACGATCCAAATGAAAACAGCTTTGTCGATAATTATCTCGGAGAATTGTGCCTATGTGTTTGTCTTTTTCACGTGCCCAGTGGCGATTTAGGAGGGAAAATACAGCACCAAACCATGAAAATAAAAAATTTGCGTATAATATTGTAAAATTATAGTAAAGCAAAAATTAGCAAAAAATGTTATCAATTAACAATTCTTGAAATTATCTAGCGGAAATAAGCAACAAAAGGTCTCCAGCTTAACAATAATTTTGAAATCACACCCACCTACCCACTGAAAAATTCTGAATCTGCCACTGCATGTGTTTGTTTGTTTGGTACGCATACAATTTATGAGATACCTTCAACTTAACAATATTCTGACTTTGTGAAATTTCATCTCAGATTTATTTCGGCTTTTCAGCCGTGTTTTCCCCCGCAAGCCACACTTTTAGGCTTTTAACTTTGCTTTTGAAATGAAATCGAATGACTGACTCACGGCTAGTAAAAGTTCTGAAACAAGGAAAACATTTTTTTAGAGCTTTGTATGTGTGAACTTTTACAAAGAAAAGAGCCCTCGAGAAAACTAGAACATTTTGTAAGAAGACCCTTAATTACGAAGTTCTGCACCATAAATATTGAATTTTAATAAAAGTCTGCTTTTAATCTTTATTGTCTCTCATCTAATCCAAATCTTATTCGAAAGCAAATTTTGATATATCAATAAAATATTTCTATATACATACAAAGTTTAATACAAAGCCTTTGTTCAACCTATCGAATTAGCACTAAAATATCTTCCAAGTTTTATAATAGGAACGCAAGTTGATTTATTGTATGGTAACTAATTTACAAGAGGCGGTGTAGGTCTGACTGAACGTGGTCTCTACGAAGCATAGACATATATACAACTACCTAGACACATATACCTCCACCTAGACATATATACTGCTGCCTAGACACATATACAACCGTCTAGATATATATACAACCGTTCAGACATATATACAACAGTTTTTTATTAAATTCAATTTGATCTTTTCAACAGGTATTCATATAATCTTATCGGAGTACATTGCCTCTCCAGAAGTTAAACTGGTCAACCATGGGGAAACATTTATACTGCCGACATGTTATTTTTGTAGTTGGTGGGAAAAGGCAACCGACGATCCAAGTGCTAGCAACCTTGTCCATCCTTATCTCGGGGAATTGTATCTATGTATTTGTCTTTTTCACGTGCCCAGTGGCGATTTATGAGGAAAAATACAGCACCAAACCATGAAAATAAAAAATTATTTAAGAAAATTTTTGTGAATAAATGGAATTAAAAAAAAAAAATTTGCGTATAATATTGTAAAATTATAGTAAAGCAAAAATTAGCAAAAAATGTTATCAATTAACAATTTTTGAAATTATCTAGCGGAAATAAGCAACAAAAGGTCTCCAGCTTAACAATAATTTTGAAATCACACCCACCTACCCACTGAAAAATTTTGAATCTGCCACTGCATGTGTTTGTTTGTTTGGTACGCATACAAAGTATATAAAGTGTGTGTGTTTGTGTGTGTGATTGTTTGTTTGTGTGTATGTTTGTCTTTGTATAAATATACAAAATATAACCTGTTTGTATGTCTGCGAGTGTTTTGATGAAATACTGATGGCTAGGGTTAAAAATGTGAAAATTAACATAATAGTATCAAAGTAACACGAGTAATACTTGTAAATTTCATTACTAATTTGACCAAATTTAAGAAATTATATGAAGATGGGATTCTACGTGCGTGACCACACCGATGTTGTCATGCTCTATATGAGAAGTAAGTCGAATGACATGCATGAAAATACATGAATATAATACCTGTAACCGTTCCTAACTACTATCTTTTGTTAATATATTATTCTTTGTTGTATCGAACTTTTATACCATCGCTAAATTATAGTGAAATTAAATTAAAATTAATTAAAAATTAATCGAAAAATTATCAAAAATTACAATGCTTGCCAGTTCAGCCTCTGACCATCACACTGTCGCCGAAATCAAATGTACGAGAAGGCGATTCGATATTAGTGACCTGCACCTTAGAGGTTGCGACGGGAGACCAGTCGCAGCTGAATGAGATGATCGTCTCAAATGGTTACAAGGAGATAGGAAGAAATACGAGGCAACCGACGAGCAAAACTCTAAAGTATAACGTTATAGTCCAGGCAAAAGCTAACAATATTGACGGACCCATTTTCAAATGTCTGTGGAATTTTAAAGGTACCAAGGTGTGGGGTACTGAAGGGGTTTTTATAAAGTATTCTGAAGAGGCCTCGATCACTTTTAGTGACAGTTAGTAAGAATTTGATTGATGGCTGTTACGATATTGAAATATGTAACCACGATGATCACTAATGTTGAAACCCATTCGCATACAAATAACCCCCAAGACAACTATGAAAACGAGCAGTAACAACCATGAATAAAATTCTACAAAAAATTTTATGATGCAATCAGCAGCTACAGATCTAATAAATAATAAACCTAACAAAACTTATTTTCATTATTGTTTTTTAAGAAATTTCACAAGCTTAACTAATGTATTGACAATTATGCGTATTTGAACTATCAAAATAAAACAAAAATAATTTCAAAATACTTTCAAAATAAAAGTTTAATTGAAAATGGTCCTTTGTGCTAGTAAAGTTGAAAATTCCCAATTAGCACTTGCCTCAAATATCTATGTATGTACCGCACAACGTACGTATGTATGAAACAATCTAAAATATCACAAATAAACATGCTTCTTAAATTCTTTTAGACTGAACTGAAACTAAAGTAGTTACTGTCAAATGAATATTCAGAAAATTATGTTTACCAAATGAAATTGTTCCCAAGCTAAATTTGACACGACAACAGGTCCCGACCCAAATCCCAACGTAAAAGAACAAACAACAACGAACGAGGAAGTAACGCAAGACGGTGAAAATGAAAAACCCAAACCTGCTTTGAGTAAGAAACGATCGATAATGATTGCATTGGCATGTTTATTTCTCCTGGCATTCCTTTCCATGGGATCTTTTTACCTGCTACAAAATAAAGGTCTGCTGTATGAGTAAATATTTTTGTCATTGAAATTTACGCTGTTAAATGTTTATTTATATTCAGCTATACGTTATATATGAGTGATATGTGATTGATAATTATTTTTAATTAATTAATCATTATTTTTGGATGTTTTAAACAACTTTACTGAACTTTGTGTTAGGAAATTGAGTTAGGTCAGTAATTTAAAAAAAATTTTGATCTCGAGTGAAAGAACTTACAAAATCGAAACATCAAAATCTTTATAAAACATCCTATGACCTCAACTGAAACAAATCGCAAACAAATCCTGGCTATCTTTAATAACAGTTTCAACATTTTTTCGGTGAAACTTTTCTGCTATGCAATCGATCCATCTAACTTTTGACATTTCAATCAAATAGAGCACGCAAAATTGGCGGATCTAGTTTGCAATTTTTTTTCAAAAATAAATATTTCAAACTTGGAAACAGCTTTCTTTAATACCTACACATTTCACATTTTCAAATAATGTTCAGCCTAATTAAAACGAATTTGGCCTACAGTTGAATATCATAAGATATTTAATAGCTTGATTTTCAATTGCTTGTTGCGAAACAATTTCGTCTTCACTATAAATCATTCGGAATATTTTGATTGCACTAACATCAACGAGCTAAACAGTTATTTACAATGTCGAAAAACAATTTCAAGGTATAACGATATCTCAAGCTTTTGGTTTGTCAAGCGGTTCAAAAGAAGATCAAAAAACAGCACAAATGCCTGTAGGTCAACATCACAGTACGGGCAAGCATTCAAAAAGAACAAGGAAAGGTTCCAGCAAAGTTTTTTTCCATTTTTATCTTCTTATATCTTGATGAGGAAAAAAATTTTAATTTTAACCTCTTAACCTTTAACCTTTACAACAACAACAAAAGAAATTTTGGATAACGATAACTTTATTAAAAATTTCACAGGCCAACGACCTAAACTGAGAAGAATTAAATCTGTTAAATCTTCAAAAATATCCTATCGTGGCTCCACTTCACGCATCTGAATCACACGCACATTCACACACCACACGTGCGCACACACATCACACAGACACAGGCATACAGGCGCGGACACAAACACGCACACAATCACACAATTTCTGACTCTTATTTATTTATACAAGTTTTAATGTGACAAAAAATGTTCACATAGATAAGAGATGATACAGAATTTTTTCATTTATAGTAGATAAAGCTGCTATCACATTATTAGAGATGCATGAAAATTAACGTTTGAAATAGAAAAATTGCGTTTGTGGTTTAAACTATTTTAACACAAGTAAAATTTGTGTTTGAGAAATTAACGACAAAAAATTTAAAAAAAAACTGATTCTGTACTAGACAGCTTAATAATTTTTATTTTTACAAAGCTTATAGTGGCTCAACACGTTTGTTTCTATAGTATAAATCTTAGAAAAAATTTTTCTTAATGTAAACTGAACATTAAACATTTACAACTAAATTTCTCCAAACTCAGGCTCTCTGATTAATACTATTCTATATATGCATATTGCATACTTGTACATTCAAACACCGGTAAAAAAGAAATCCCAACGGAAATTTCGTAGAAATGTGACATTCATTTAGGCAATATTATACAACATTTGTTTTGGACGTGTACATTTGCAAATTTGATGAAAAAAAATCCATTATGCAAATATACAGCACCATCATAAATCGTTAAATACATTTTTAACTTACTACAATCATTCTAAGCTGTTCAGAATTCGTTTTCGGTAAATTTAATTAGAAATATATTTGGGGATATTGAATCATTTCATCCAATCATTCATCGCAACAATTGGTGGTTTTAGTTGCACTGGACAATACGTTGGAAGTGAAAGAGAGAGAGAGAGAGAGAGACAGATGGTTGATTAAATGGAGAAGCATTTTGTTCGCTAGAAGTTTATTGATTATATGCATATAAATCTTGTTTATTTGGTTTTGGATGACATTGTTGTGGTAGCTCTAGTGGCTGCAGTGGTTGTGAGTGGCATTGTTGTTGTGGTAGCTGTAGTGACTGTGGATGGTTCTGTGGAAGCGGGCCAATGTAGTTTCCAAAAGTTAGTGGAACTGTCAGCAAGAGGTTACGAGAGTAAGAAATTACCAATTCGATCTGATTTTTAAGTAATTTGGTAATTTGGGAATTTCGCAAAATTGAAATTAGCGGTTACACAAAATAATTTAAAATTGGAAATAAAATATAAGTTTTTTAACCGAAAAATATCAATCGATTATAGGAGAAGAAAACGTCCAAAAAATGAATACCTCGATTCATTCTTGAGGATGGGGCAGTTATGGACGGTGGGCGGTACATGCGGCAACGGACACTTCACTCTTTCCCACGTCAAATCACTCCGGCTCTTTATATTAGGACCTATGTCATAAGCATTCCCGAATTTAAAAAATCATTGCATACTGCAAATTTATTGATGCGGTCAGGTAGAATCGTCGAAAATTGATTTTTTTTTCTTATAGAATAACAAAAAAGAACTTACCTTTGAGGAGTTTTGAGATGGTAGATACTTTACAAAAAAACTTCCCGGCGAAAACTGTTTGAATTCGTTTGAAAGTGACCAATGGAAAAACTTCTCTATTTGAATTGTTTTTGAAAACTGCCGATATTTCAAGAACTTCATCTATTGGTTGGAGCAAATATAATTATAATATAATAGTTTTTATTATTCTATTATATTAACTATATTACTGTATCATAGTGACGTTAAAAAATTATACTTTGGACTCACTACTAAGAGGCAGTACGCAGTTCCCTATTTTGATCACATGTTCAAAAATCGAAATTGTGGAATATGCTGATGAACATTGCGGGAATAGCGTTACACAAGCTAAATTCATTGATATAAATTTAAATATTATGTACAAAACCATACATATGCTCCGTCTATTTTTATACATGTTAATAAATGAACTATTAATTAAATGATTAATTACTTAATAATTAGTTAATAATAGAATATTTACAGAATTTTTCATTTCCTCTGGCAACATATTTGCTACGTTTTTTGGAAATGTGTTGGAAGAAATTGAACGCACCAAACCGACAATAACAAAAACCTGTTTACTTCCGGCCGATGGTTGCGAAAGATTTTTGTACTTTTCGAAAAATTTTTTTTAATAAAAATGATTAAAAAATAAAATAAATTGATATTTTTTATTTCGAGGATAATATAATAAGTTGCTTAATTTTTAATTCATGTTTTTAAAATTTTACTTATTAGATTAGTTCCAGTTAGTTTTTTAAGAAGTTAGTAACTTTAGTTTTAGTAGTTAGTAATACTGTGTAAAACTGTAAACTGTAGTGTAAAGTCTACTAAACTAAAAACTAAACTAAATTAAACACAAGTAAATATAATTAAGCTAGAAAATTGATTTTTTTTTATCATTCTACGGAGTTGAAAAAAGTTTTTAAAATGGAATCTATGTTGAGAAAGTTTGGGATTAAAAAATCGGAAAATAAAGAAAGTGAAGCGAGGCTAAGATTGCAAAGGGAACTTTTCAAGTACCAAAAGGTGAATTTTAAAATTAAAAAATAATATTTTTAAAAGATCCTATTAAATAAAATTAATTTATTATTTTTAAATTTCAATCTTCCTTGATGATCTTATTTATTTGATATAATTTTTTGAACAATTTATTTTACCACATTACAAAATTTTAATAAATAATGGAAATAATATCTAATTAAATGGTCGCATGTACTTTGTTAATAAAATAACAGATGCCTAATTTAATATAAATTACTAATTTCAGTGCACAGAGTATGGCCTACCACACAAGTCTAATGCCCTGGATTATAACCCATCCCTTGATATGTTTGCTATTGGCACTAAAGATGGCTATATCAGAATGTTAGTGTCATACGTTTATATTAATTATATCATATTAATTTCAATTATATTAATTTGAAAATTAATTTTTATATTTTTGTCGTCATAAGGTGATGATTAATATTATTTAATATTGATATTATTTTTTCATAATACCACTTTTTCTTGTCTAAACTAAAATGGAAGAGGACTTTTTAAATGAAGATTAATTGACTTTTTCATGTAAATTAAAATTAATTAATTATTTGAAATATGAAAGATTAGTTAAAGTTTAGCTTAAATTATAATTTTTTTATCTATGACAGTTATGGAGGCCCTGGTGTTCAGTTCTGTGCAGAGCATAAAGATGATGTTTCAATACAGGCAGGTATGTTTGTATGTGTACGTTTGTTTGTATGTGTTTGTTTGTGTGTTTGTGTATTCCTTTGCATGTGTGTTTGTGTGTATGTTTTTTGTGTGTGTGTGTGTATTCCTTTGCATGTTTGTTTGTGTGTATGTTTTTTTGTTATAATTTTTCTTAATCTTCTCTTTGTTTAATTTTGTTTTGTATCTTGTGTTCTATCTGTGTATGTTTATTAGTTTGGATGTATATGTTCAATAGTTTATGTGTATGTGGTGTGTGTGTGTTTAATTTTAATATATAATTGTGTGTGTGTGTGTGTGTTGTGTGCGCGTGTGTTTATTAATTTGTTTGTATATGTTTATTCCTATATGTGTGTATGTGCGTGATCTTATTTGTGTGTGTATGTATGATCAATGTGTGATCTTATTTGTATGTGTATGTTTGTGTGTGCGTGTTGGTAGGTTTGTAGTGCTACTTGTTGCTGTGAGCCAGTTTGTTAATATTTCTATTTGATCTCTTTGAGTGTGTTTTGAATTTATATTAAGTATGCTATGCAGAATGGTACTGCTACTGCTATTGGATGATGATGATGATGATGATGATGGTGGTGGCGATGATGATGATGATTTTGGTGGTAATGAAAGAGAAAAAAATATAGACAGAAGAAGAGAAAGAAAGAGAGAGGAGAGAGAGAGATGATTTTGTTGATAATATGATAATAAGAGAGAGAGCAAGATGAATGGATGGATGGATAAATGGATGGGTGGATGGATGGATAGATGGAGAGATAGATGGAGAGAGAGAGAGAAATTAACTTTTAGTATGTGTGATATATTTTTACTTAAATCACTGATAGAATAATTTATCTCTTTCAACATTTTATCATATTTTCAATAAATAAAAATTTTTGTTGGTGATTTTTATTAAATTAGATTAAATAAATATGAAATTCTATCTCATACACATTACTTATACCCATACACATGTATGCATGCATTCACCTATATAAATACATGCATACATTCATGCACCAGGCATACATACACACATTCATACATACACACATATACATTCTCATTATACTTATAGATAATGCTATTTATATGAATTTTATATAAATTGTGGTTTTAATATTAGGAGTAATACTACTTTTGTTGTTGCTAATGTTACTACTACAACCACCACCACTACTACTACTACTACTACTACTACTACTACTACTACTACTACTACTACCACAACCAGCGATTTTACCAACAATTTAGCCCAATGGAACCTTGTGTTAGTTAGGTTATTCAAACATCAATTGTTAACTTAACGTTTAGTGGTTCCTATAACAACTACAACAACAACACTAACCTGCTTGTTGTTGGGTCAACACAAGTAGACCAGACCATCCTTAATGTTCTTTGATGGTGGTTTGGTTTGTTAACGTTGATACATTTGTTATCATTTTAAAATATTTTTCTTTTTTTTTTCATTTTATTAGTTGGAAAGTTATTCTTGATAGAACTTCTTTTTGATTTTTTGTATTGTATGTTTGGTTTCACACCTACTTATATGGCATCTGTGTAATTTGTTCTTATGTTTTTTGTATGTTTATTTCAATATTTTGCCAGGTTTTTATTATTTTATGATGAATATTATTATTTATTGTTATTATTTTTTTATTATTATTATTATTTCTTATTGGAGCCTTGTGTTATTTAAGTTAGTCACATATTAATTGCTAACTTAATGTTGTTTAATGGCTCTTATAGCAACTACAACAACACTAGCAATGTTTGTTATTGGGGCAACATAAGTAGACTAAACCACTTGTACTACACAACTGTGTGTGTGTGTGTGCATGTATGTGTATGTATGTATGCATATGCATGCATGCACATGTATTCTGTAGTGATTTAGTTTGTAAAGGTTGCTACAATTGTTTTTATTGGAAATACTTTTTCAATTGGATGTTATTTTTAATGATTGGTTGGTTGATTGATTGATTGATTGATTGATTGATTGATTCATTCATTCATTAGTAGATTGGTGTGTTTGTTTGATTGGCTGGTTGATTGATTGACTGATAGATGAATGAATGACTGAAATATTGCATAAATAGTTGAGGCTATGGATGAATAGTTAGTTTTATAAATTAATCAATGAATGAATAAATGAGCGAATGAATGAATGAAGAAAAGAGTAATTGTTTAAAACTAATGAATGAATGAATGAATTAAGGAATGAACTATTTTACAAGTGAATGAATTATTTCATAAGTAACTGAATTATTTTATAAATAAATGTATGAATGAATGAATGAATGAATGAATGTTGGAATGTATCAGTAAATGACAAAATATTTAGATGAATTATCACTCATGTACCCGACTGTCAGTTTGAAAAATTGAAGAGGACGACGACGACGACGATGATGATAGCATGATGTTGTTGATGATGATGATGATAGCACGATGATAATGATAATAGCACGCTGATGATGACGATGATAGCTGATGATGATAATACTATTATTATTGTTATTTGTAGTAGTAGTAGTAGTAGTAAGAGTAGTAGGCAGTATCATCATTAATTTTTGTGGTTGCTGTTGATTACTAATAAATTGATCATCATCACCATGAAATTCTCACATCACCATCATCGTCAACATTACTAACAACGTCATCATCATCCAACGTTATCATCATCCTTATCATCGTCTGCTAGAAGGTTATTGTATCCACTTACACTACCTATTGTGTGTACGTGTATATGTGTGTGTGTGTGTGTGTCTGTGGGTGTGTGTGTATCGTCTTCATCATTATCATCTTCATCATCATCTCCAAAACGTCATTATATCCAAAATGTCATTTTATATCATCTCTCATCCAACATCATCATATCCAATCATGAACAGGGAAACCTGATAACATACTGCAATGATAAAAAACTATATCTATGGGAGTTGGCATCAACGAGCAACAACGCAACTACAACCACCACCGCAACAACAACATCATCATCAAAAAAATCATCATCGCCATCATCACAGTCTGCAGTAACAACAACAGCAGCAACAGTAAAAAAATACTCTACTACCACTACTACTACTACACTGACTGAAGTTAAAAGTATTGAGCTGGCTAGTAGGTGAGCTTATGTTGTCTGTCTCTCTCTCTCTCTCTCTCTCTCTCTCTCTCTCTCTCTCTCTCTCTTTCTCTCTCTCTGTGTTATTATTTATTTTTTGTTTGGTTGTTATTTAAGCCATGTTTATATATGGTATTTATGCATTTGCTAATGTGATTTTGTTGATGATGGTATGGTAGCTAGGAATGGTTTAGTTTTCCTTTGTTTATGTTCATGTTTATGAGAGCTCTGGCTAGATGTTTGATTTATATCTGGTTTGTAAATTACTTTCATTCATTCATTCAATCGTTCTTTCATTTGTTCATTCATTCGTTCATTCAACCGTTCTTTCATTCGTTCTTTCATTCGTTCTTTCATTTGTTCATTCATTTGTTCATTCATTTGTTCATTCATTTGTTCATTCAATCAATCTTTTTTGGTTTTTTTATCTGTTCATTCATTCTGTTTTCATTTTCTCTCTCTCTCTCCTCTCTCTTTCTCTCTCTCTCTCTACATCTTTTTTTCCTATCTGTTTTCCTATATCTTCTTTTCCATGTATTTATTTGATTGTTATTGGATGAATGTTATCTCCACATTCGTGCATACAGCAAGTACAACTACAGTTGAAAATCTCAACTTTAAATGTTTGTTTGATTGTTTGTTTTGTGTGTGTGTGTGTGTGTGTTGGGTGTATTATGTTTTTTTTTCAAAAATATACTGATAACGTTATCTATCATATCTTAATCAGAATACAGCAGCCATCTTCATTCTGCTTATCCAAAGATCATGATTTTTTGTACATTGGATCAGAAAATGGTCACATCTATTCGGTGTCTTTGGTGAACTTCAAACTGTCAGATCAGATTATATACAGGGAGAATTTAATGCAGAGGTTAATGTTGTTGTAGTGTTTGTTGCTATTGTTATTATTGTTGTTATTATTATTATTGTTGTTGTTGTTGTTGTTGTCATTTGTTATTAACTGTAATATTTCTTTTCTACTGTTATCTGAATAGGCTAGTTATTTTCAGCTATGTTCATGTTATTATCATTACATCATCTTCAACATCGTCGTCGTCGTCATCATCTTCGTCGTCGTTTTCATCCTTGTAACATAATCACTGTCGTCATCATCTTCATTTATTATCATTATTATTATTATAATTCTAATTATTGTTATTATTATTAATTATTATTATCATTGACGCCATAGCGTAACGTCATCATCATCATCATCATCATCATCATCATGATGTGACGTCATCACGTCACCATCCAATCACCTAACAGCATTCCAGATGAGGTGAGGAGGTTGAACCAGGGATGTGTTCAGAGCATTCTCCAACATCCATGCCATCATCATCAGGTCTCCATGAATGAATGAGTGAATGAATGAATGAATGAATGAATGGATGGATGGATGGATGAATAGCTGGTGAATGAGTAAATTAATGGATGAATGATTGACACTTTCACCAATGAATGACTGTGCCAAACAGACTTTGAATAATGACACACAGTATAACATGAACTCTTTAAACTTCAAAAACATCAGAAACACATTTACACACACGCACGCACACAACCTACATGCGAAAGTTTACAATTTATAATTACAGCAGACAACTCATACACAGAGTATGGTGAATAGTTGAAATCGGATTTAACTTAAAAAAATTGCCATTTATAATTTAATTTAATTTAATTTAGTTCAATTTTAATTTTACTATTGCTAATCACTTGTAATTGTAATTTTCAGTCCATAAAAATATGCTTTCTTCTTCTTCCATGTTCTTCAACTGAACTTGGCGTCTTTTTAGTATTCATATTATTCCCAAAGCTACGAATCAATGAACGCGGGCACGCATTTCACACAGACAAACAAACGTACATACAAACATACATACAAACATACATACATACAAACATACATACAAACATACAAACAAACGTACGCTTAAAAATACGCGCATACATACATGCGTACGAACAAACAACATACACACAGTTACATAGACAGACGTAAAAATGTATATTATATATCATACACACATTCTTAAACCTAAAATGCTTGCATTTAAAATCACAATACACAAATAGTATATGTATATTATTTATATATATATATATATATATAATAATTTATAATTATTCGTAATTACAATAATAACAATATTAACTATGGATAAAATACACACACACACACACTCACTCACAAACACACTCACGCACACGTTTATACATACATAGATATATGCGTGGGGAAACATTTTTTTTGTTAAACTTAATTGATTTCAGATTCTTATGGGCTTTAACAGAGGTTTAATGCTGCTATATGATACGGCCCATAAGAAATGCCTTGAATATTTTCACTCTAATCAGGTTTATTTATATTCAATATAATTTCATTTTTGTAGTGATGGTATTGCTGCTAATTTGTAGTAGTAGTTGTAGTAGTAGTAGTAGCAGTAGTAATCATAGTAGTTGTAGCAATGTAGTAGCGGTAGTAATGTATATTGTTGTAGTAGTAATTTCTTGTTTCTTTTGCTTTGTTCTATGTTTGAATTTTGTGTTTGTATTTACTTCTTCTCTCTCTCTCTCTCTCTCTCTCTCTCTCTCTCTCTCTCTATATATATATATATATATATATATATATATATATATATATATATATATATATATATATCTTTCTCTCTATATCTATCTCTCTCTTTATCTCTCTCTCTCTTTTTCTCTCTACATCAAAAATAATGATTAAAAAACGACGTTTAATTCGTTTTTTTTAAAATTCAGATTCACCCCATTTACGTTCTCTTTTTTTCTTCTGAATTAATTTTTCAAGCAAATAGAATCCTTGGCCTACCATAGATCTGGCGAGGAGTTCGTCTGCAGTCATTCCGACGGTTCCTACGCTGTCTGGCGGACGAACCTCCATAATAATAATAATAATAATAATAATAATAATAATAATAATAGTAATAATAATATAAAAAATAATAATATTTATAATAGTAGTAATTTGATCGGTAGCCACCATAGTAGTATTGATAACAGTAATTCTAGTATGGTTAACAGTAACTACATCAGTGACTTGGGAAGCAACGAGATTGATGTGTCTAATGTTAATAACATTAATAATAATAATAATAATTGTAGTATCACAATGCCTTACGGTTAGAATATTATTTTTTTTATTGTTATAATTACTTTTATTGTTATTATTGATGTTTTTTTAGGGCCTTCGCCGTGCAAAGCAATAACCAAAATATTATGGAAAGCCATCCGTGATAGGTAGATATGATAGATATCTCGTTATATCATTCGATATCATTCTATATCATCATTCTACACATATCATCATTGTTTTGTTTTTGTTTAACGTTTTGTGTCTATCTATTTGTTTATCTGTCTCTGTCTATCTCTCTATCTATCTATCTATTTATCTATCTATCTATCTATCTATCTATCTATCTATCTATCTATCTATCTATCTATCTATCTATCTGTCTGTCTGTCTATCAATCCTACGCAAATTATCAACATCCTCTTCATCCTTGTCATCACCTTCATAGGAATGATAGCTTGATGATATACAGTGGAGGTATGCCGCGAAGTAGTTACGGTGACCACAACGTCGTTACTGTCTCGCGCTGCAACGCGGCAACCACATCAACCGCAGCGGCAACTGCAACCGCAACAACGACAAATAACGTCTGCTGCTGTTTCGATTTCGCGTCCAAGATCATGGATTTTGTCGTCCTGGATGGGAGTAATGATGACAGTGATGACGATAATGATGGTTAGGATGATGATGACGATAACAATCGTCTTCATAAACCATAAATACACTCACACAGACACACACACATACATATACTCAATATGCTCACACATAGACGCACCTCACACAAACACATACCCTCACACAGACACACATACTCGATATACTCACACACACAGACGCACATATACACTCACACACTCAAACACACACATGCATATACACACACATACATACACACAGACAGACCATTTTGCCTGTTGGTACTTACCGAAGAGGAATTAGTAGCTATAGACCTGACAACAGATCCATGGCTCCCTTACAAACTCCCCTATCTTTCCACCCTGCACTCCAGTGCCATTACTTGCTCACTCCACATTGATGACGTTGATGATGGATTTTATGGTGAACTCAAGAGAATTGGTGACAAACAGTGTGGGAATAAATATAGTAGAAATGTTTGTTTGTTTGTTTGGTTTGCTTGTCTGTCTGTCTGTTTTGTTCGTTTTTTTGTCTGTCTGTCTGTTTCTTTGTTTATGATGTACAAGGTTTTAATTTAATGATTTATTTTAGTTTAGTAAAAACCTGTTTTAATTAGTCGCTTCCTTAATTAATTGGTAATTACATCAATATATTTTATTATATCAATCGTTTAAATAAATAATTTATTTTCTTATCAATTAACTTATTTGTTTATTTATTGGTTAAATTAGTTTCTAAAAAAAAAAATTAACACTCAGCCATGGCCAATCAGAGGAGGAACTGACTACAATGCTGACCTTAAAGTGGGTCACGACATCTTAATAACTGGGTCAGTTCAAGCCATGTTTTTTTCTTCATATTTTTTGTCTCCGTTTCTTTCTATGTGTCTCGTTTTGTGTTGCTTGTATTATTAATTTGTTTGTTTGTCCGTTTGTTTTGCACTCTTCGTCTTATTTGTATCTGCTGATAAAATGATAACAATGATGAATGATGATGATAATATTACTCTATTATTAAACAATAACGGAATGAGGATAGTGAAAATATTGATGATGACGACGATGATGGTGATGATGATGATGGTGGTGGATGTAATCATAGTGACTATGACGTCGATGATAACACTGATAATGATGCTGACGACAATGGCGATGATGATGATGATGCTGGCGGTGCCGATGGTGATCTTTATATTTGACTGTCCAGACATGAAGACGGAACCGTTATGTTCTGGGACGTGTCGTCCATTGACATCAGCCTAATCATTAAATATGATTCCACCATCATTTTCGAATCATCGTCATCATTACTGCCTGCTCACGATGATGATGATGATGATGGTGGTGATGATGATGATGCCTGGCCCCCTTTCAAGAAGGTTTTTCATATTGCAATGTTTGATTCTGATTTGTTTTTATAACATTTTGGAATATAATCTATGAAATGAATCTGTGACTTCACCACAAGTTAAATATTATCCACCAATCAGCCAGATACATCAGCATATTAGATGTCTCCACACACTTTTCACGTTTAATGGTAAAAATTATTTAAAATAAAAACAATTAAAAAAAGCACATCAACTTTACCGTCAAACCAACCAACTTAACTAATCAACCAACCACTGGCATGAACCAGGTTGGGACATACGACCCATACAGCGATGATCCGCGACTTGCAGTTCGAAAATTGGACTTCAGCAAACAGCATCAAACGTTAGTCGTAGCTGGAACAGCTGGTCAGCTGATTGTCTCCAAGTTCGAAACTACCCCCAAAGGACTAGTCGAATGCGAGGTAGATCTAAAACCCGTCCGACTCAATTTACTGGACCGCCATTTTGTCTGGAAAGGTCACGAGACCATGATCTTGAGAAAAGGTCAGTTGAAGTTAGCAGCCGGATTTCAGCCCAGCTGCTTGGTGCAGGTGCACCCACCGGCTGCTTGCACAGCTGTCTGCTTGCAATCTGATTGGCAGCTGTTAGTTCAATTTTCAGTGTTTTTTTTGCTTGACTTAGTTAGAACTGTTGAAACGAAGTAATCCTCTATAAATATCATCTGTTATTTAAGCCTATTTAATGCTGGAACTAAATAATAAAAAAGCGTTGTGTTGTAGGTGGTTGATTCAAGTAAATGTTTTGTTTTTTTGTGTTAAGAATCACTTTTTTCTTAATTAATTAATCATTTAATCATTCAATTATTATCAATTAATGATTTAATTGTTGATTAATGTATAGAGTAGCAGTTGGCACAGCTCACGGTTTCGGATTGGTTGATTATCAGCAGAGGAAGTTTGTTGATCTGAGGTGCACCTTGAATCCTAACGGTTGGTTCTTCGAGGGATTGATTGGCTGGTTGATTGATTGGTTGACTGATTGATTGGTTGGCTGATTGGTGTTTATTTGGTTAGTTAGTTGATTGATGATAGACTGACTGATTGATTCGTTGATTGATTGATTGATTAATTCACTCATTTATTCATTCATCCATTCAATCATTCATTCAATGCATGATAATACGTACTTGAATGCATAACAGTACATGTTCACTCTTTACACAACCATCTGCTTGCAAAAATACATTGCGGTTGAGGTTAACAGTGTTGTTGTTTTCATTTATATTATTAGTAATAGTAGTAGTGGTGGTGGTGTTTAACTTACACACCACGTGACCATCACAGATATTTCCGGGTCATGTGACCAGGGCATGTCGAGGCGGAAGTCATTCAAAAAGTCCCTAAGGGAATCATTTCGTCGTCTGAGGAGTCGTAGATCGGAGAGGCACAAGAAATCCATAACGAACATCAACGCTAACATGTCAGAGGCATTTTTTTTTAGTTCTTAGTTTTATTTTTTGTTCTTTGTTTTCTCTTTCTATTTTAAAATTTTTACCTGTTTTATTTCACTGTTGCTTGTTCATAAGGATGAAAATTATCCGTCGTTTCTCTCCATCTTATCAAATTGAAAATAGAAAGAAACTCGAACTCCAGTTTAACACGTCACATCACGATTGCAACCATCAATACAACAACTAAAACAACCGTGACAATGCTAGCAACAAAACGAAAACATAGGCAAAATAATATTTTCAGATCTTCCCCACCAAAGAACCAACAACAACAGCAGCCGACCATCACTAACAACAGTTCCGGGTTGATCGACCTCGACGTACCAAAACCCGTGGAGAGGGCCGTCGAAGCCAGGTCCCCAGATGACGTCAGTGGGTCCATCGTCAAAGTTCTATATTTTGCCGACACATTCCTAATCAGTGGTAGGTTGTTGTTGTTTTGTTTTCGATGTTGATGTAGTTTTGATGTTATCGTTTTGTTGTTGTCGTTGTTGTTGTTTGCTTATCCTGACGTTGGTCTAAATTAACCAGTTAAACTGAGGCAACTTTTTTTCCTAAATTAATTTTTCAATGTAATCACAATTAAAATGTTGCTGTTTATGTCAGCCAATCACATTCACAGACAAACTATTTCGCTATCTTTATCAGCTAATCAGATTCGCAAAAAAATTTTCTTCCTGTATCAGCCAATCAAAAATTGTAAAGAAATTGGCTGTTAGCATCAACCAATCAAAAATGTCCCTATTTGTTATTGGTTTCATACTTTTATGAAAAAAAGGTACTTGAGTCTCTTTGCATTGTTATTACATTTATTTGTGTATATGAAGCAATCAAAATGTTGCTATTTATATCATCCAATGAAATTGAAGGTCATTCGCATAGCCCCTCCCTCTGGGCGGGCACAAACGCAGGCACCGTCTACATCTACCAGATCACAATCCCTGATGATGACAAGAGGAAGGATGATGAAGTTCAGAGTTTGTTAGGTTGGTTGATTGATTGGTTGAATGGTTGGTTGATTGATTGATCAATGATTGATTAATAATTGATTGGTTAGTTGATGGATTTATTGGTTGATGGATTGATTAGTTTTTTTAATTATTGATTGGTTTATTTTTAGCTGACAATGTGATTATTTCAATTTTTCTTTCAACCAATAGCAAAAGAGATTCACCTCCGGCACCACGCTCCCGTGGTAAGCATAAACGTCATCGACAAGAATGGACAACCTGCCGACCAATCAAATTTTAAGATTTCAAAAGTGCCTGACCAGCTGACCAATCAAACGCATTCTGTCGTCATCTGCTCTGAAGAACAGATTAAAGTAAACTGTTTTTGTTGGTTTCACTTATTTAGCCGTATAATTATTTAATATATTAATTAATTAATTAATTGATTAATTAATTTATTTACTAGTAAATTGATTAATTAGTTATAATTATTAATTATGGACAGATATTTACCCTACCAAGTTTATCAGCTAAGGAGAAGTTTAAGTTGACCGCTCATGAAGGTTCTAAGATAAGGAGGACTGCCTTCGTCAATTACATCAGTAAATCCGGTGAGTGAGTGAGTGAGTGTATGATGAATGAATAGTTGTATGAATGTGTAGACGAATGTTTGAGTGAATGAATAAACAATTGAGTGAATGCATGAATGATCTCTTATAAATCGCTTTTGTTAATTACATTAATAAATATTTTGAATGAATGAATGAGTTTATGAATGAATGAGTGTATGAATGAATGAGTGCATGAACGAATGAGTGAATGAATGAATGAGTGTATGAACGAATGAGTGCATGAACGAATGAGGGTATGAATGAATGAGTGTATGAATGAATGAGTGAATCATTGACACGTAATCTGCTTTCCGCAAATGTAGATCCTAAATACTCTGAATACTGCCTTACTTGCTTGACAAACCTGGGCGAGGCGCATATTTTCACGTATCCATTGTTGAGGAGGCAGCTGAAAGTTGAATGCATCAGGAAGGATAACATCGTGTTAGTTGGTTTGTTTGTTTGTTTGTTTGCTGACTGGTTGACTGGCTGGTTAATTGATTGATTGATTGGTTGGTTGGTTGGTTGGTTGATTCGTTGAATGGTTAGTTGGTTGGCTGGTAAATCAATTGGTTTGCTGATTGATTGGTCGGCTTGTTCGCTGAGAACAACAAACAAAACAAACACATACATAAAAATTCGTATACAGCAGGTACATACAATCACACTTAACCGAAATAAACACACACACACACATACAGTGGGATAGTATCATGCATATTCAGCGAGCACGGACACGCATTCTACATGGAATCGCCTTCAGAATTTTCCAGGTTCACACTTTCGACAACGGCATCCAAGGCCTTACCCAACTGCGGATTAACCGTGTCAAGTCACCGGCCAATAGGCGTTAATCGGGTCAACAACAATAACAACAATAATAACATTAATAATAGTAGTAATAACGCTGATAAACATCCTACTACTACTACTAACAATAATAATGATAATAATAATAATAACAACGATAGGAGTGATAATGTGATAAACATTATGAATGTTGCTAGTAGTATTGACGATGTCGTTAGACGTAATGATGATGATGATGATGGTGGTGGTGTTGGTGATGGTGGTAATGATAATGATGGTGGCAGAGAAGGAGGCGACGATGGTAATGTAGTCGCGGCAAAAAGCAGTGGAGATGCTGATGGTGGCGAGAGAGAAAGGGCAGCTATGATGATGATGATGAAGTATAAGGCCTCGTCTATGTAGGTTTTTTTTTGAGGTGTCTGTGTATGTTTTGCTATTGCTGTTGTTGTTGTTATTATTATTGTCATTATTGTTGTCGTTGCTGTTTGTTATTGTTATTATTCATTGTTGTTATTATTATTATTGTTGTTGTTGTTCCTTGTTTGTTTTAATAGCATCATTACATTTTTAATATCATCAATAACATTAACAATGACATCAATACATTAATAACTTCAAAATTACGACCATAACAGACCTTACCTAGGGCACACGCCCTACCATCCCCTCCACCACCACCTCCAACAACAACGCCATCAGCCCCCTCATAACCTCAACAACAACAACAACAATAATCGTCATCTGTACGGGTCTTTCTTCGAGGCAACAACAACAACAGCACCAATGACAACAACAACAACAGCAATAACATCAAGAAGCCAGCAACAATTTAGCGTTGTTGCTAACTGTTTGACCAATCAAAATCTATCAAGCTATTCGTCTGACCAGCTGGACGATGATAGCATTAGGGTACATTTAGAATTCTTCAACGAGGAAAATAATGATAGTAATAATAATAATAATAAATAATAATAATAGTGAGAAAGAGTGAGAGACCGATTATTTAATTAATGTCGTTTGGTTAATTGATTGCAATGAAAAAGTTTTTTTTGTAGCGTGATTGATTGGTTAATTGAATGATTGATTGATTGATTAATTGATTGATTGATTGGTCAGTTGTTGAAATGAATATTTTAATATAACTCTTATCATTATTATTATTATTATCCTCATTCCTAAATGTTGAAATTCATTATTATTATTATTTTTAGTATTTTATTGAGTTGAATTATTCATTTTATTATCATTATCGTTTATTATTATTATTTCTGTTTTATTTGTTTATTTGCTTGTTTTATTCATGAGAAGTATTCATTGAAATATCTATATTGCCCTTATTATTATAATTATTGTTGTTGTTGTTACTGTAATTAAGCTATATTATAATTATAATTTTACTTTTATTTAATTCCAAAATATTCTCGATTATACATGGAACCGACTGGTTGACTCGTTCAATAATTGAATGATTGATTGAATGATTAGTTTAGTCAGATTGATTAATTGATCAATCGATTGATTGATTAGTTGAGTAGTTGGTTATTTGATTGATCAGACGGTTGGTTGGATAGTTGGTTGGTTGGTTGGATGATTGGTTGAATAATTGGTTGGATGGTTGGTTGGTTGGCAGAAATACTTTTTAATTTTAATTTTTAGAAGCTTTTTTACGCTTCCCAACTTTGCACTGATGTCCCAGCAGTATCATTTCTTTATTCTATCCGCCTACTACCATTTTACTTCTTCCTTTTTCCATAATTATATTTTTCATTCTATAACCATTATTATGGCTTTATTGTCATTGTTATTATTATTATTTCGTTTTTTAGTTGTACAACAACAACAACAACAACAATAATAATAATAATAACAACAATTATAATATAATTGCTTCTCATCTTGTTTATCCATTTATATTTTTATTTTGCACTTTCTACATATTATCTTATATTATTCTCTAGTTTTACATATCATTATATACATATATACATACATATGTATATATGTGTGTGTATATATATATATATATATATATATGTGTGTGTGTGTGTGTGTATTTTATAAATTCTACCGAATGTTTGGCGTTAATATGTTTGCCAAACATTTGGTAGAATTTATAGAATATTGTAAAAATTATGGTCTATTACCAACATATATGTATATATATATATATATATATATATATATATATATATATATATAGAGCATGTATGATGAAGCTTATTGCATACATTTGTTTTTGGTATAGGGGACCATTGATTATTACCACCGTGTTTGATTATACAGGTTTTTTTTTGTTATTTATTAATTTATGAAAATTATTAATATATTTATTATTATTATAATCATTTTCTATGATGATGATCTTTTGTTGTCTTGTATCTATGTAATCCACTCCACAAGCCGTACATCATGTATATTTATATATATTTTTATACAATATTCTATAAATTCTACCGAATATTGTAGAATATTGTAAAAATTATGGTCTATTACCAACAATATATTTTTATATATACATGAGTGCTTTTTATATGTTATCATTTGTTAACAGTTATACATACATACGTACATATATACATACATACATACATACCTTATACATAAATACAGACCAATACATACATAAATACAGACAGACATACATACATACATACATACGTACGATTGCATGCCTAACCATGGCTTGTTCATCAAAACGTTTCATACATACATACATACATACATACATACATACATACATACATACATACATACATACATACATCATGCATACATACACACATACATACTTTATTTTACGATACAATTTGATATTTTATTTGCCTGTCTCTGATGAAAATTAAGAAGACAGGATAGGATGACTAGCTATTTTTAAGTCATGGAGTAACTTATCAAGTAGAGTCACCTTGCAAAATGTTAACTGTGGAATTGATACAATTGAATGTGACGAAGTGAAACCTTAAATTTAGCAGATTGTCTTTGAAACGTTTATCCGTATATACGTACATTTATTCCTATTTATACACACACGCATACACGCACGCACACACTCGTACATATTCATGAATACACGTACGCATACATACATTTAGACGTACATACAAATACAAAAAATGTGTATGCGCGTATACATAGGCAGAATGAATTTGAGAGCTTTATATTTTCAATTATTACATACATTACAACTTACATGGCTTGAAATTTTGCAGTGTTGTTTTTTTTACGTTAATTATTATTATTTTTTGTAAAATATTTTTATTTCCATGCTTTATTGTTAACGTTATTGTATTACAATTATTTTTATTATTATTTTGAGGTTATTTTCTTGAAATGAACCTTCAATAATGTGAATTGTTACTATTTCGAGGCTGGCTACATACACGCGTAAGTGAGCAATTTCGTAATCTTGAAGTATGAAAGAGAGGTGAGAAGAAAATATCAATATACTTTCTTATTATTTCTAATCTATGTGATTTGTTATTCTTTTCAATTGAAAAATAAATTGCTTATTTATCAACAAATTTATAAACGTCTTTGGTTTATTTTTATTCTTGAATTAAACAAATTAAACCATACTTGTAAACAACAGGTACAAAACAAGAATAAAGAGAGAGAGAGGAGAGAGAGTTATAAACAGAACAGAGAGGAAATGGCAGGATTGTAAGATTGTTTATCTAACAGTCAGAGAGAAGAAACAGAGAGAGAGAGGAGAGAGAGAGAGAGTTATATATAAAGGAAGAGAGATTTCACATTTTTCCACATTTCGAATTTTGTTCTTTTTCTACGTAGAGGTTATGAAAAGAGAAGAGAAAAAAAAGAGAACCATAAACATTTTTACATTTCGAACTTTCAGGCCTCTTCATTTGAAAGAGTTTTTTCTGCACAGTGAAAAATAACTTGAAGCGCCGTATAATCTTATTTTATATTCATCCTTTTATTTGGAAATGATCAGACAGAAAAATCTATTCCTCTGAACTTTATTCAAACAAAAACCATGTAAAAAATTGAGTGCGCGTGCGTGTGTGTGTATGTATATCGTACACATACACACATGCAATGAACATCTATTTTATATATATATATATATATATATATATATATATATATATATATATATATATATATATATATATATACATATATATACACACACTATGCTAATCTAATGACATGAATCAATGATAAATTAATCTATCAATTAACGCATGCATGAAGATTGAGGAAATTGAGTAATTGGTGTTAATTTATCGAAGATAATAAACAGTCAAAGTAGTTAATTACAACTGATGGTAGTAAATAAACGAGATGGTAAAATGGCGATGACGACGATGATGACGATATGGAAATCGTCTAGCCATATGTAGCAAAGTTGAATTTGCTCGCAGAATGAGCCACGGATGATAATGAAAGTGAGTGAAAAATGGAAATGAGAAAGAGAGTGAGTAGGAATGAGAGAGTGAGTGAGTAGGAGTGGGAGAGTGAGTGAGTAGGAGTGGGCAGGAGTGGATGATTGAAAATAATGTTCCCATAATCTGAAGAGTATGATGGTTGCTGGTAGTGTACGAAGCTAAAAATTTTTTTCTTGAGACGAGTATTGATTGAATGATTGATTGACTGATTGATTGGTTGGTTGGTGGATGAATAAAAATTATGACGATGATGATTGTGAATGGTAAATAAACATCTGACTTATAACATAACATCAACAGAATGACAAATATGAACCTAAATAAATTAATAAAAAACAATTAATCAATTAATCAATCAATTAATTAAATATTTTTAAACAGTTAAACAGCATAATCCTAAAATTTAAACAAAAAAACATATTTGTAAAAAGAGAAAAAAAGATAAAAAAATTAAATGTAAATAAAAAACTACAACAAATATACAATACAAAATAAATATACATATATGTATGTGTGTGTTTATATGTATTTGTGTGTGTGTGTGTATGTATGTATATGTTCGTATGAGTGTGTGTATGGTGAGTATGTGTTTAATAATTCATATTGGGGACTAGTAAATAAAAAAAACTCACATTGCTGTTATGAAATCAATTGCAGCAATTACAAAAGTGAACAATAATAATGACAGCTAATGACAACAACAGTAACAATAAGAGTAATAATAATAACAATAGTAATAATAATAACGATAATAATAACAATAACAATATGAACAATGTATTTCAAAGAAGACTAATATTATTAGTATTAGTCTTAGTATTAGAAATTAGTATTATGATGAGTAAGTCATCATAATACTAATTTCATAAAACTAGAATTTTAAAAGAGTAAAATAAAATTACAAATAAATAAACAAATACCAAAAAAGAAATTAAATTTCAAAACGACAGCCACGAATAAAAACGAACAGCCAAAAAAAATGGCGCGAATCAAATAAATTAAAACGGCGCCAATAAGAACAACGGCTATAAATAGACTTGGGATTTTCCTGTACACAAAAAGTAAATCGAAACTACACCTAGAAGAAATACGACGAATGTGCGAATGAATGGGTTAATTACAATAAACAAATAAATAAACGAACGAACGAATGAATCAATAAGAAAATGAATGAATGTAAAAAGACAATAAATAAATAAATAAATGTCTTTACAATCCAAATTGAAAATTTTTCTAAATGCTTATCTCAAAAATAAGTAGTAATTAATAAAATTTCATTGCAAAATAACTTAAAAATTATAAAACTGCTACTTAATCATAAACGCTACTTCTATTACTGCTGATGCTACTACCACTGCTACTATTACTACTACTAATGATAAGTAACTGCAGCTAATGTTACTACTACTACTACTACAATATTACTTTCTCTACTTAAACCGCTATTGCTAAAACTACTTATAGTTAAACTAGTAAAACCATTATAGCTTATTCCACCGATACTAATGCTAACATTATGGCTTTGTCATTATCACGAACATTACCATTACTGCTACTTCTACCATTATTACTACCAGGGTCGTCAAACTCTCTGGAATGTTGGGGACTAAACCTCCGCCTGGATCAACATTTTTTTTGGTTGGTTTAAAGTTCTCAATATACAGTAAAAAGTGTGAACCAGTTTGACGTCGTTGATTATTTTATCGATAGCCAATAAAAAATTGAATTAGTTACAGACAGTTTTTTTTCGAATATAATTCCCCCAAACCTAAAGATGGGGCAGTTACGGACGTCCCTGATTACCCTCCATCTTCACACCTACACGTTCGTACGTTTCTCACATTTCATTTTACACCATGATTATTATGATAAGCAGTTTAGGGAGAAAAAACACAAATAAAAGAAAATGATTACATACAAATCTCATTACGTTTCGTTATCACCATCATCGTCGTCGTCTTCATCACGATCATCATCATCCTCATCATCAACGTAATCGTCATCATTATCATGATTAGCATCCAGCATATCATCATCGTTATCATGATTAGGATCAACATCATCATCATCAGCAGCAGCATGTTTATTATCTAGCATATCAACATCGTCAAAGTGGTTTTTATCATTGTCATCGTCACGTGTATAAAAAATATCATTATCATCATCAATAGTAGTAGTAGTAGTAGTAGTAGTAGTAGTAGTAGTAGTAGTAGTAGTAATAGTAGTAGTAGTAGAAGAAGTCGTAGTAGTAATAGAAACATCTAAATTACTGCAATCAACAACATGAGTTTCACAAAACTCAGCTTTACTAACAATACTTTTACTACTACTACTACAACTACTACTAATATTACTACTACTACTACCATTATTACAACAACTATTATTATTATTATTGCTGTTGTTGTTACCATTATCATTATTATTAACATTAAAAGTGCCGACAAAATCATCAATATTATCATCATCATCACCACAATCATCATCATTATCACCACAATCATCATCATTATCACCACAATCATCATCATTATCACCATCATCATCGACATCATCGTCATCATAATTTTCGAAGATTTCCGCCATGTAACTATTACTATGAATATCGTCACAATCATCATCCTTATCACCATCATCATCATCGTCGTCGTCAACCATTTGAAATGATTCGACGTTATTGAAGTTACTACTACTACTGCTACTAATACTACTACTACCACCAATACTACCACTACCACTATTGTTACTATCCTCAAAAGTATTTACGTCACAATTATCATCATTGACAATAATATTAATATTTACCTTATTTTCATTATTATTATTATTATTTTTATTATTATTATTATTACTACTACTACTACTGCTG
>NW_008704392.1:2285248-2287669 GCF_000326865.2 Helobdella robusta | reverse complement strand
AGACGGTGGTATGATGAAGAAAACAAGTAGAACTTAATTTCTTAAACATAAAAATGTATAATATGATATTACAAATCTGACGCTTTTGATATATAGTATCATGAATTGATATATAGTATTGCTACCAAATTTTTATCATTCTGTATGACTGAACAGACACACAACGTAAATAGCTCTATTTTTTGGAATGTGAGGCTGATATAGTGAATAATTAAGCTGGCATTTTTTTCCTCCTAATTCATCATGCAGTATTTAAGTCAAAAAATCCACGAACTAACATCATTATCATCACCATAGCAACCATCATCATCATCATCGTAATCATCACTATTAAACTAACCCAATGTGGAACCGCCCTGGCTGGGAACACAGGTGAAACCCTGTTTGCGTTGGAAGTAAAATACCGTGACCCCTTTGAATGTCACCCTCCTCTTATTGGTTGACGAAGACGTTGACGATGTTGTTGTTGTTGTTGATGCTGTAACTGGCGCCTGTAATGTTGTTGTTAACGTTGTTCTTTTTGATTTTGATATTAGTGAGGTTGATGGTGTTAATTTTTTTAACGGTTTGACTGATCTTTGGTTTTTGAATAAACTGGTTGATGTTGTTGCTGATGTTGTTGCTGATGTTGTTGCTGTTGATGTTGTTGCGGTTGTTGTTGATGGTATTGTGATTGAATGTTTAAAAGGAGTAGTGATGGAAGATGAGTTAAGATTTCTTAGGGCAGAACTCTTATAGATTGATTTAATGCTAGTAAAAGTATTAGTAGAAATTGTAGTTGATGTAATTGTGGATGCTGTACCCTGTGACGTCACTGTGGTTGATGGCGTCATTGATGGCATGGTTTTTCCTGAAAATTTATTAGCTGCCAAATCTCTAATGACGTTGTTGTTTATGTTGTTGTTTGAACTGCCAGCAGTGTAGTAGTTTGCTGTGTTAGTGATACCAGAAACATCATCAATGCTTGAACCAATAATGTTGTTGTTGTCGTCGTCGTTGACGTAATTCCTACTGTTGGTGACGTCATTTTTGTTGTTGGTGTTTGTTGCTGTGTCGTTGCTGACGTTGATATTGTGCTTCAGTTTTATATGATTGGCTAATTTAGGTTTGTCAGCATATTGAAAAATGCTCTGATTATTATTATCGTTGTTATTATTAATGGTGGTAGTAGCACTAGTAGTAGTAGTAGTAGTAGTAGTAGTAGTAGTAGTAGTAGTAGTAGTAGTAGTAGTAGTAGTAGTAGTAGTAGTAGTATTGATGTTGTTGTTGATGACAAAGTTATTAATCCTGCTTGCTGATGTTGTTGTTGATGGTGTAGGTGTAGGTGTAGGTGTAGTTTGTGATGTTGATGTAATAGTTGTTACTAGTGACGTCATAGTAGTTGTTGTTATTGATGTTGTAGCCAGAGAAAATGATGATGATGATGAAAAAGAGGATAACAATGGTGATGATGATGATGTTGTTGATGATGATGATAGTGTTCTTTGTGGAGATAACAAAAATGATGATGATGATAACACTGTTGTTGTTGATGCTACAGATTCATGTTGTATTGGCAATGATGTTGTTGTTGATGATGATGATGGTGGTGGTGAAACTAATGGTACTGATGACGATGATGAAGAAGACAGTGATAATGATGATAATGGTGCCCTATGGAATGATGATGATTTTTTGCATGTATGACAGTCATCATTAAATTTGCTACTGCAGAACTGTATTACAGACACTTTATTATTATTATCATTATTATTATTATTATCATTATTATTATCATTATAATTATTATTATCATTATTACCACCATTAAAGTCTATATCCTTATTGTAAATTATGGTATGAACACCATTGCAAATATTATTATCATTATCATCATCATCATCACCATTATTATTATCATTATTATTATTATTATTATTATTATTATTAGTAGTAGTAGTAGTAGCAGTAGTGGTAGTAGTAGTAGTAGCACTGATATCATTACCATCATCATTAACACAATCACCATCATCATTAATCTCATTGGTGGTACAGATGTCATTAATAATGTCACTCCAATGATTTCTTTGACCATCACTGATTTTTATTCTTTTAAAAACTGTCTCCCCATCATCATCGTCGTCGTCATCGCCACCACCACGACGACCACCATCATCATCATCATCATCACCATAACCATCATCATGGTGGCTGTTACCATGGTAGCCGGTGTCAAAAAATTTAGTTTCACTTTCTCTTTCGAGCTTTCTTTTTTTAGACATCCTAGACTGCAGAGTTTAGAGAAGAATTAAGAACAAATATAATTAAAAAAAGTTATACTAAATTACTTATTTATTCACAAACATATCAGTCAATAAAAGATGATAGTAATGAATAATTCATTAATCAAATTAGTATTTACATAAAAGTAAAAAATTANAT
>NW_008704392.1:2275634-2284673 GCF_000326865.2 Helobdella robusta | reverse complement strand
ATTATAATTACTCGTTTTGAAATTAGCAGACAAAATAAATGAAGCCAAGATGTTTAAAGTATGGACAAACAAACAAACAAACAAACCAACAAACAACACATATTTTTGGTGTACAATAATATATGAAAATATTTTTATACATAAATTCATTATTCTCTGCCGTCTGCCTGCTTAGAGCAACAATAGTCAGTCACAAAGTCTTCACCCGTTTTTTGTCATTTTCCGGCTTCTGCGATGTTTGTGTTGTTTATTTTGAAGTCTTCTCTGATGTTGTCAGTCCAAATCTTTTTTGGATGACCTTTTTTCTTACATTCTACATGATTGGATAACATATATAAATTTTGAAAATGTTAATATTTTTCATTGAAAATTTTGATTTTCAACCAAAACAAGTTATAACTAGTGTATTATATGGCCAATAACACGAGCTAAGCATGACCGTCCTCAAGCTATTTCAAATTTTTCACTGAACTAAATTACTACGATGCTATGTTATGAATTGTGCTTTAAGTAAACACTTGTTTAAAACAAATTATATAAATGTAAATATAAAATAAATGGTAACACACACACAGAACTGCTTAATCGGTAAACTCTGAAAACAGCTGATTACGCATTATTTATTCGTTTTTCGAATAAGAAAATGAAACCATAAACTATATGGGTCCGTGCTCGTGTTTATGAATAAGCCTTTTGCAAAAATTTGTCATCACAAATCACGTTGCTTCCCGTTGTGACAACGAAACACATTATTATACATTACACACACGGCACATTACAGATTACATATATACTACGACGCAGTTACGTCATTTTTAACACAATGGCGGTCTACTAACACATGGAACTACTAAAAGATGGACCTATTTATGCATGTTGGGATTGGTCCAACGTGAAACTAGGTCGACATCTTATATTTTCCATTGGTCAGTTTTTATATAATGCAGCCCTTATTGAATTTAAATTTTCAATCAACATGCGTCCACTGATTTAACGGTTTCTTAAAATAAGTAACCCTGAAACAAATTTTCAATTTTTAAAAATCGAAAAAACGTCCAAACTTCGATAAATAAAGCAATTGCGCAGTTTTAAAAAACTGGAGATAATAATAATCTGCACCAAAACTGAAGAGATGGAATATCGAAAGAGAGAGTTATACGCAAATACAAGTACAGAGAAACGTGTATGTGGTACAAAAATGTATACCATCTTTCGGGCCAATGCACGCTATACATCAGCGTTAAGTTAATACATTTCTATAAAAATTGGCATTCTATAAATAATTGCATACAAAGAAACTGTGCAATACGTTACGTGGGTCAATGTTCGTGGTTACGTTAACTGGCGTTTAAAAATAATTCGTTGAAATGTTTAAAAAATTAAACATATCATTTTTTTATTAAGTTGATGATTATTTGCTATTAAAAGTTTGTTAAAAATAGTTTTTTTAAATATATTTTTAAATGAAGTAAAATAATATTTAACTAATATTTTTTCTAGTTTGAAACTTTGAAAATCTTCTACTGAAATAATTAAAAATTTATAATTAATAATAAAATATAAATTATAATTAGATATAATACTTCGAAAATATTATTTATATGAATTTGTTTTTTTGTATTTCTTTTATAACTCTAACTTCTAGTTTTATTTATATTTATTTTTTTTATTCAATGTTTTTTTAATTTTTTTTTTGCAAACAAACAGGAATTGAAAAAAAAACTGACTTATATTCCACTTATAAAATTGGATAAAAAATAATATATAATTTAATGATATTTAAAAAGTTTGATCCTTGCTTTGAATTTGAATACTTTGTTGAATACCTTCTTAATTTTAGAAGTTCTAGTCTAGAATATTATAATTATGTTATTATCATTTTTATAGATTTAATTTAGTTAGGAGACAATCTCAAATGGATAAAATAAAAATATCCAACCATAGAATTAAAAAAATGTCTACTACTGTCTGTGATTAGTAGTCTTCTTGAAATGTAAGTTTGCTTTCTCATTACTGATTAGACTAATTTTTGTTAACAATTGAAGCTGAAAATTTAGATTCTTCTGTTTAAAACTATTAATTTTACTAACTAAAAACTTGATTCTACCATAATAAAAGTAGATTAAAATGTCTTTAAACTAGTTAAACAAAGCTAATTTATGTTCATTTTCCCAATAAAACAGAGAAAGCCATGGATAACAACAGGAATCCGAATCTATACAGCAGTTACCCCTTATTTGATGCTCACAGAATATTTCCTCTTGCACCTAATGCATTCTCAGACGCCATATTTGCGACAGGGGGTCCAGGGATATGCTCAGATCCGCTGGTTAGACCATCATCACTCAGTTCAGTGGATTTCTTGCCACCCATAGCCCCACCTGGTTTTGGGCCTCTTCAGTCGTGGGGAGCATACAATCCCTACATGCATCGGGCTGTTTTGCAAGGTTTGTGTTTTTTGGCAGTCCTGGATTTTTGTTTAAAACAAGTTGCTGTTTTTTTATTTTTGAGTCCATGGAAATCTTTTCCTTGATTTAAAATTCTTTGTTTCATTTTTCAAATTTTTTTCAGTTGGAAAATTTTTTTTTTTTTTTCCCTGTAGTCATTCATTGTGTTAGCCTTAAATAAAAAATTATAATTTGCAATGCAAAATGTGGATGTACACTTACATCCCATTAAATAATGTTCCACAATATGCACATGAAATCATTCTCATATTCACTCTTTCTTTCTTACATTACATAACATTCCATCTTTCAATAGCAGATGTTCTTTATAGTTATATTTGACATATAAAAACATGCACACACATATTGGTATGCGTGTGTGTACACACACACACGCACACAGACGCATACATATTCACAACCAACAAACACACCTACTCATTAAATTCAAATAGCTAAATACATGCTTATATATACAAACATTGTTATGTAATGTAAACAATTGAAACACATTTATATGTATATGTGTGTGAATGCACATGTGTATGTAATTGTATGTACAAAACAGTCACTTATGTTTAATAAACAGTCACTTATGTTTAATATTGAAAATTTTTCTCTCAGCTTTATTTCAATCTTCATTCATACATCTGCTGTCTATTTCACTTTCATTCATTAAGTTTTCATTACATTTCTTTCAATCATTTATTCATTTCTTTTAAAATTATATCAACTTATATATATGCATGTAGATGTATTTGTGTGTTTTGTATGAAACTGTACACAATAGTACACTCATACATACGCACGCACACATACAAAAAACACACTACAAAAAATGAATATAATTCATATGATTATAACACACACATATGTGTATATATATATATATCACATATTGCCTGCATTTGTATAAAAATTCATTAAAATGTGTGCTCTATAACAATGTCACATCCATGCTATATAACGTTTGAATCATCTTTTTATTCACATGTTTCATATGATGTGTATGCATGTGCAGTGCGACTTCATGAGAATTGTATGTTGTATATATGTATGATGAACTATTGAATGCCATGTTTCTGTGTGTGTGTGTGTGTGTGTCTGTGTTTGCTTCTTTGTGTGCGTGCGTGCGTGCGTTAATAACAATCGCAAATAATAATCCTTTGCCAATAGTTACATAGTTACATCAATTTGTTTTATTCATCATTGCCTACAAACAAACACATACCAGCAAACATCTATTTAATATTTATTTAATTTAATTTCGCTCATGCACACATACAGATACATACACACAAATGAACACACATACATATACGCACACGTGCATGCATGCATGTACACATACATACTCACACATACTGAAGCGTAGAAACATGGTATGGATATAAAACAAACCCATATTTACTACTTTGTAATGTAATTGGATTTTTTTTTGGTTTTACATCTTCCATTCTCAAGCAGACAGAAGCTTCCAACTTTGATTTAACCATAAATGCTAATGCTACACTATCAATTATTTATAAGTAGGGGTTTATATGTATATATAAGTAGTAATTGTAAGATGTGTGCTTGTGTGTGTGTGTTCGTCTGTTTCTGTCTGTTTGTTTCTCTTTCTGTCTCTCTCCATCTCTCTCCCTCTTTCTCTTTCTCTTGATTATGTCATTTGATTTTATTGTGATATTAGTTTTAGATAAGATATCCTGTGTTGTTTTTTTTGCCATAATCATCCTGTCATCATCAGTATAACTGTTGTTGGCTATTAACTTTGTCATAATCTCGATTGGCCATCATTGTCATGATGATTACCAGCTTTTGATTACTATGTCATCACCGTTGTCACAAGAGCTGTACTGTAGTTGTGCTCCTGATCTGTTAAAATTGAGCCAAATTTCGTATTTGAGTCGAGAAATATATAAATATAAGATATATATATATATATGAATAGATGATGGTCTATTCATATATATATATATATGAATAGACCTCGGATGAATAGATTTAAATGTTAACTTTGATGCTCCACCCATCGAAGGTCCGATTCCAGACATCACTTTAGAGGAGCTTACAGAAGCTCTGAAAGCTATGAAGGATGGAAAGGTAGCAGGGCCCTCGGGACTCACAAATGACATTATCAAAGCATCTGGTACTGCAGGTATCCAAACGTTACTACAACTTTGCCGTGAAATCTGGAAAAATTGCTCAATGCCGACTGAATGGAACTATAGCATGACAGTTCCTCTATACAAAGGCAAAGGTGATCCATTGAACTGTTCATCATATCGGGGTATACGTCTGTTAGAACACTTCCTGAAAATTGTCGAAAAAATCATTGAGAGAAGATTAACGTCGTGCATCACAATCGGAAATTATCAATTTGGTTTTCTAGCGGGGAAATCAACACTTGATGCAATTCACATCCTTTGGCAACTGCAAGAGAAGTACCGTGCAAAGCATCAACAACTATCACACATTTTCGTAGACCTTGAAAAAGCATTTGATCGAGTTCCCCGTGAAGCAATCAGATGGAGTCTACGTCGACAATTCATTCCAGAATATCTTGTTCGACTTGTGATGGAAATGTATACGAATACTAAGACTTTTGTCAGCCCAACGGTTGGAAACACAGATGCATTTGACATCGGCGTTGAAGTTCACCAAGGCTCGATTCTCAGTCCACTGTTATTTATAACTGTGATGGAAGAAATCACAATACCGATACGCACTGGTGACATTTGGAATCTAGTATATGATGATGATATCGTTTTAACAGCCACGTCTGAGCAGAATGCAGCACAGATGTTTGAAGATTGGAACACCAGACTCGCCGATCTTGGATTCAAAGTCAACATCAGCAAAACCAAAGCAATGAACACTGGTGAACCCATCCAATCCACAGCTACTGGACGATGGCCCTGTTCAGTTTGTAAAGCTGGTGTAGGTAACAATTCAATCAAGTGTCAGCAGTGTAACCAGTGGTGTCACAAACGTTGTTCAAAAATAATTGGTACTTTATCTAAAGTGTCCAATTTTGTTTGTTCTGCTTGCATCAATCCACAACAACAAATTCGAAATAGCACTGTTTTTGAAGCCATTAAAATAGAGAAAGTCACATCGTTTCAATATCTAGGGGATGTACTGGAACAGCTGAAGCTGCCGTTCGAGCACGCATACGTGCAGCCTGGAATAAATGGCATCTCCTTGCCTCTATATTGATGCGGCGTGACATCCCACTACCACTACGATCAAGACTTTATAAATCTGTGATACGTCCGGTATTGTTATATGGTGCAGAAACATGGCCAATGACAACCAAACTGGAACAACAACTTCAACGAACCGACATGAAAATGCTTCGATGGATGCAACGAATTAGTCTAAAGGACCACATCAAATCTACCGAAATCCTGCGTCGTGCTGGTTTAGATATAAAGGACGAATGCCGGCAACACCGTCTGCGGTGGTTTGGTCATGTCAAACGAAGTGGAAACAGTGCCATAACTTTTCTTGCAGATGTTGAAGTACCTGGCACACGTCCCAAAGGCCGTCCAAAAAGTCCTGGTCGCAAACAATCGAGCAAGACATGAAAGCTCTAAATTTAAATGAAATGGATACAGCTGATCGTCTAATTTGGCGCAAAAAGTTGATGGCAAAGAAAACAACGTCCTACCTCGGGAAACCGGGTCTCTGGACGCAAAACGAAGATTGATTGATTGATTGATATATATATATATATAGAGAGAGAGAGAGAGAGAGAAACATTTAAACTACGTTATTTGTGTGGGTATTTACGTTTCGTGTGTATATTTGAACGCGTGTATGTACGCGCTTATACGTCGTACATTCAATTCTTTACGTGTGAACATTTGTCATACATTCGTTTTCTAGACGTGTAACCGTATAGTAATAATAATAATAATATTAATAATCAACTAAGGTGTAGTATGTTTTGGAAAGTTTTGGAAGCCAGATCAGTTATGTGAAGAGTTAGAATTCATGATTGTAGACTCATGACCATCATCTAGCTGATGTGACAAGACTATCGTGATGATATCTTAATTACTTTTAGATTACAAGTTCATTAACACCAAGCTCTATGATTGGGAAGTTTGTTTTTTTCAAAATATGTTAACGGTGCAATGTTATATAATCTTTACACAGTAAAAACGTGTAAAGGATTATATACAACTTCGCAAAAACTTTACAAAATTACGAACTTTACAGAATCTTTACACGTTTCTACTGCATAGTACTTCGTGTCCGTATCCGTATTTTTATGTGCATGTTTGTATTTGTGGAATCTGAGAAAGAGAGGTATTAATTCAAATTGTATGAAGTTTGAGATAATTTACTGGGTTATAAAGATACAGATGTGGCAGAGTCATAGTCACATGCTATAGCTTAAAATGTAACTGGTGCAAAAATCCGGTTATATTTGTGTTTGTAAATCCGGTTAAATCCGACTCAGGTTGGATTTTTTAAATATCAAATTCCATACGTTCCTAATTCATTTTCACATACATACATACATTATTGTCTCTGATCACACATTTGTCATCCTCATCATCATCATCCAAGTTATCGTTGTCAACAATAATTTCAGTTAACTTCTTTACTACCATGACCTTAATTTTATTAATTCAATTATCATATCATCATTATTTCCATCATCTCTCTCCTTTTTGTCATCATCATCGTTATTATTATTATTTTTATTATTACTATTATCACATCATATTAATCATAACGCAATATAAGTGAAACACAGCCAGCTGTAAGCATTATCATTGTCATTACAACCAAACCATCATCATCATCATCATGGTTGTTAATATTAACATCAATTTTCATTGTAATAGGAAGGCGATAGTACTGGGTCACCCAACCAACCAATAAGCAAACAAACATACACACACACACACACACATACATACATACATACATACATACATACATACATACATACATACACACAGCCATACATAAATAATTATGTAGGCCAAATATGCACATGTCTTTGTGTGCCATGCTTAGTTTTGTTTAAGTTTGTTTGTTTGTTTGTATGCTTGTTTTTATGTATGTATGTTTGTTTGTATGTATGTGTGTGTTTGTGTATGTATGCATGCATGTATGTATTTATTTATATAGGTGTTTATAAATGTTTATAACGTGTTTATTTCATTTTACTATGTATCTTTTCCGGCATCATTTTATACAATTGTCTTGCACGTTATTATAACAGTTTCTGCGTCTGTTAGATTCTGAATTTTTAAAGAAAAATAATAAAAATGTTTTTTATATGTATACATTTGTGTGTGTGTGTGTGTGGTGTATGTGAAGGAGTGTATGCGAATGGTGTATTTTTGTTTGCTTCTATCTGATAGTTTTGTTTGTATGTGTGTTTTAGTGTGGGTGTGTTAAGTAAATATGTGTACGAGTTGGAGAGTGTTTGTTTATATGATGTGTGTTCTGTACGTTTATATGATTTAATGTTTGGTTGGTTTAGATCTTTAGATCTTCACAGTTTAAACATATCTCTATGCCTGTGTGTATGTTTTTGATTAATATAGTTTCTGTATATATCTATCGTGTTTGTGTTCGATCTCTTGTTTGTTGGTTTATATGTACTTACGTATGTATGTATGTATATATGTATCTTTTCAATTTTTTGTATGTTTTTTTGTTTTGTGTGTGTGCGTCTGTGAGGAATTGTGTTAATGTGCGAGAATTTTAAGCATTTTCCAGTTTAACAGTTCAAGAAATTAATATGGGTTACTTGCGCTGGAATATCTATAAACACAACAAAAGGTATATATGTTATGTATAACATATACAATATACACACACACACATACATACATACATACATACATACATACATACATACATACATACATACATACATGCATATGTATATGTATAGTATATGCAATGTATAACAATATAATAGTAAATAATACTTCTTTATCTGATCCAGACTAAAGTTCGTCCCTTTTCATTTTCATCATTTCAAGGCAGATTCTGTTAAAATTCTCCTTTAGAAACTTGCCCTGCCTGCCTCGTGTGCTATCTCGTTTTTTTTTTCATTTGTTGCGGTTTAAGAAGGGAAGTGTTTTTATTTTCTAACGCCCGCTTCTAATGTTCTTTGTAAAGTTTATTGTAATGTTATTGTAATGTTATTTTGATGTTATTTTGGTGTTATTTGATGTTATTTTGGTGTTTTTTCTTCTAAACAGCTTATTAGTGTTACAGTTCATTTTATTATTGTCGTTAAACTTTATTCATCTTCTTTATTTTTTTTTGAGATTTTTTTAAGAGGTGTGGCAACACACATATACAACACGCTTATACACACATACACACAACACGTACATACACAAGCACACGTGCACAAACACACTCACACACACCTTAAGTGTTCTGTTATTGAAGATTTAATTAGAGGCATTAAGGGAAATTAAAATAATTCTTTTGTATTGGGAAGTGTGTGTGCGTGTGTAAGTGTATCTGTTGGTCTGTATTTTTATCTGTTTGTGTTCTTCTTTGCGTTGTTTGTGTGTTTATATTTTGGCTTGTATGTATGTTTCAA
>NW_008704392.1:2272236-2275496 GCF_000326865.2 Helobdella robusta | reverse complement strand
AGAGAGAGAGAGAGAGAGAGAGAGAGAGAGAGAAAGGATTTGTATAAATATGTTTATATGTATTATTTATATATAACAAACAAGTATTTGTATTTGCTTTTGTTTTTTGTTTATAATTTATATTACATTTACATTCATTTATCAGTTCATTCATCATTAACTAGTTTGTTGTATTGTATAAAATAAATGCTTGTATGTTTTGTTTGTTTTGGTTGTTCATTCATGCTTTTTCATTTATTCATAAGTCTGCTCTTTCATTCATTTTTTCATACGTTCATTCAATCAGTCATATTTATTTTTACACTATATGCCATTCTGTCAATGCAGTATTGATTGATTTGCTTATTTTTCTGCCTTTGATGGTCAATGCATTCATTTGTTCATTCATTCATTCGTTCATTTATTCATTCATTCATTCTTTTGTCATTCATTCATTCATTCTTTTGTCATTCATTCATTCGTTAGAGATTGAGTTTGCTTGTTTGTAATGTTAAATGTTGTAATTTGTTAGTTCGTATTTTAATGACAAATGTAATTGGTATGTGTTTGTGTGGGTGTTAGTTTGTTTGTGTGTGTGTGTGTGTGTGTGTGTGTGTGTGTGTGTGTGTGTGTGTGTGTGTGTATTCATACGGATGTACGCGTGAGTGTGTGTGTGTGCGCGCGTATATGTGATAATAAAGCAAAAATGATGATGAAATTAGGAAAGTATACGAGTAGAACTGTGAGTGCTATTTATTTCTATCCATCTAGCCTTCAAAAGACATGGTCAGAAAATGTAACATTTCTTCACAGTTCCGACTAAGCTTGATATTTTTACATCTTTTTTTTATTTTCTTTGAAATTTGGTTTTCAACATAAGTTATTTATGTCTGCTTTTGTGAGTTCTGACAGATGTAGACAAACCAGCATACATACAAATACCTGTAGATGTCTATTACACACACATATATATACACACACACACAAATATATCTTTGGGCAAACACACAAACAGGCACGCATATCCTTATATATATATACTCGCACGCATACACACAAACATATATATACAAACACAAACACACAGACATATTATACACAAACAAACAGAGGATAAACGAAATTTGTAGATCAATTACTTACGAGTCGTTGTTATTGTTGTGGAAATTACATACCTCAGAACCGCTACTAACTACCCAACTTGGAAACTAATTAATGATTTATTTGGTGTTCTACTTATTCACTTGCAAGTTTTAAAATGAAATCGAATATGTATGTTTGTGTGTGTGTGTGTTTGTTTGTATGTGTGTGTGTGTATGTATGTATGTATGTATGTATGTATGTATGTACGTACGTATATATGTATGTATTTATGCAATGTGTATTTAATTGTATAATACATTATGTATTTTGTGTCGAAATCATTTTAGGTCATCTGGGAGCTTTTTAAATGTCTGTGTTGTTTTCTTTATATTTTTTAAAATTTTTTTTTAGAAATGTTTTTTGTTGTGTTTTTTTTATTTTATAGAGTTTTTAATCATTTTTCATCTACTTAGCTATTTTTTCTAATTTTGTTTTCATTAATTCTGTCAAAAAATAGTGAATACATACAATTAATCTTTCTATAATTTATCCATTCATTTATTCATTCATCATTCATTCATTCATTTATTCATTCATTCATTAATGAATTAAACAATTCATTAACTCCGTCAATTAGTGACTATGGTTTGTTTATTTTTGATTGATTTGTTTATTTTCTTCTCCATTTACCCCAATGATTTATTCATGCATCATTCACCTATTCATTCAATCAATTCCTGCACTCATTTATTGATTTGTTCATTCATTCATTCGTTTATTCATTCGTTCATTCCATGCATACATGCCTATATCCATTAAATCATGTCTCACCACCAGTTGATTCATTCATTCATTTATTCATTCATTCATTCATTCATTCATTCATTCATTCATTCATTCATTCATTTTCCATTACTTTTTTTTCTTCTTCCTTTTACTTGTTGTTTATTCATTTATTTTATTCATCTATTCATTTATTTTTGTTTCGTTCATTCATTCATTCATCATTCATTAAATCATTCATGACGACATATGCTATTTATTGCATCGTATAATTTTGTATGACTCATTAACCTGATGGCAATTATGATACTTAATTTCAACTGTTTTCATAATTTTTTAATGCGGAAAATATATTTTTTTGAGTCGTCTGTTTACTTAATTGATACTTTTTTGTTTGTTAATTTTGTTGTTCTTTCGTTCATTCATCCATTCGTTTGTTCGTTCATCATTCATTCGTTTATTCATTCATTCATTCATTCATTCATTCATTCATTCATTCATTCACTCAGGACTGAGTCACCACAGTGAGCATTATGTATGAATCATGAACGTGACATAATCATTTTTCATTATGTTTGTTCATCTACTCTCTTCAGTCCATCTGTTCATTTATTTGATTTTACATTCATTTAATCATTTATTTGCTCGTTCACTCGTTCGTACGTTTGTTCATCTGTTCACCCTATATACATGTTTAGCTGTCTGTCTGTCTGTTTGTTTGTTTGCCTGCCTGCCTGCCTGCCTGCCTGCCTGCCTGCCTACCTACCTACCTGCCTGCCTGCCTACCTATCTATCTATCTATCTATCTGTCTATCTATCTATCTATCTATCTATCTATCTATCTATCTATCTATATCTATTAATTCTGGTTTTGGTTTTTTCTGAGAACTCATTTATTCACTTCATTTGTTTATCCAGCCATCTATCCGAATTTCATGCACCACCTGTCAATCAAATTTTTATTTTATTCTTTTACTTATTCATTTATTCTTTCGCCCAATCATTCATTCGTGTTTTTTTTTTGACGTTGAGTCAATCCATTCATTCCATTTTATTGGAGGCACAACTTATTTATTTTCCTTTTCATTCCTCAATCAATCAGTCGCTCAGTAAATCAAGTTCTTGCTCCTTTTAATGTGTTTCACTCTTTCAATTTGGTTTTCACCAATGCATTTATTCATTCGTTCATTCATTCATTCATTCCATCAAATTTTTGCTTACTTATATGTTCACTTATTTTTCGTAGCATTTTTCATATTTTTTTCCATAAGAGCCACACACACATAACTCAATCACACTTCCATCATAATTATTGTACAACACATGCACACTAAACTTTGAATGAATATAATCACAAACTAAACACACACACACACACACACACACACACACGAGTTCAAAAACATGTAGGCCCA
>NW_008704392.1:2254736-2269736 GCF_000326865.2 Helobdella robusta | reverse complement strand
TTTTTCAACGCTACATCTGATGTTTAATTTTTAATTAGTACCAAAATTGTTAAATTGGGGATGTGTGTGCTATTGAATATAACGAATGAATTGATTACGATCAAAGAGTTTCTAATTTGAATGTACGAACAAACGAACGAACGAACGAATGAATTAATTAACAAATGAACGTGTGAACTTGAAAGAACAAACGAATGAATGAACGGACAAACAGAACGAACGAGAACAACAAATGAATTGGTAACATAATATTCAGTAATGATAATCAGTGTTTAAGATATACAATGGCTGTATTCAATAGATAGATTCCACTCTATATGAGATTTATGTGGCCAATGAATGTGAACGTATTAAATAAATAATAATATGCTACAACGATATTGATAATTATATTGATACTACTACTACTACTACTACTACTACTGCTGCTGCTACTACTGCTACTACTACTACTGCTGCTGCTGCTACTACTACTATTAATACTACTACTACTATTACTACTACTACTACTACTACTACTGCTGCTTCTACTACTACTACTACTACTGCTGCTGCTGCTGCTGCTACTGCTACTACTACTACTACTACTACTACTATTACTACTACTTTCTTCTATTCATTTTTAGATATGTGTAATATGATCCTTTAATTTGAGAAGAATTCATATTTCTACTTAATCTACTATTCTGCTTCATAACATTATTGCCTGGCTTGGCTGGCTTTTTTAAACTTTTTTTTATCGATATTATAGATATTCTTTTTGTCGATTTTATTATTTTTATTATTACCAACATTATTATTATTATTGGATCTATTTATTTTTATTCTTTTCTGTTGCTTTAAATATTCCTTTAGTGTTATTTTAGTGCCTCTGCAAACGTAATGCCAGTTTTAACTCTTTCTCTCCTCTCTCTCTCTCCCTCTTTCTTTCTTTCTCTCTTTTCTCTCTCTCTCTCTGTGTGTGTGTGTGTGTGTGTGCGTGTATAATTGAATAAAAAAGAATTTATGCCTCCATAGCATCATTGTTTGCATACATGTATCTGTGTGTTTTTGTGTGTTTATATGTATGTGTGTAAGAAGTGTACGTATGTTTATATTTACGACATTGCATCTTTTGCATGTGTAAAATAAAAATACAAGTATGGGTATGTGTGTGAGTGTAAAATAGTAGAGTAGAGTTGATTGTTCGCCGAAATTTGACATTTGGCTTTTTAATGACCGAATAGCCAAGCGAAAAACCAACCTTTCTGTTTATGCCATCATTTTGGTTTCGATTCCACACCAATAACTTTTGATTATTATTATTATTATTATTATTATTATTATTATTATTATTAGCGGGGAATGGTAGCTTTTAAAACATCCAAATTTGATCCTTTTTCATTAATTTTTTTTCAAAATTAGCGTTCTTTTTGGGGTTCGGCTTTGGTCGGATAATGGATCCGACTTGACTATTCGGCCAGTTTCAATATTCGGTGCATCTCTAGTGTGTGTGTGTGTGTGTGTGTGTGTGTGTGTCGGTGTATGTGTGTGTGTGTGTGTGTGTGTGTGTGTAGTCGGTGTATGTGTGTGTGTGTGTGTGTGTGTATGTTTGTTTGTATGTACGTGTGTTTTGTTTGTATTGAATGCAATTTTTTTATTTCTGAGAAGACTATTTTTAACTGTTTTTTATCTTTGCCTCAAATTATTTTGACGTACGTAATTCTTTTTCAAAAAATTTTTCTTTTCTTTTCGTTTAGTTGTTTCTTTGTAAACAAATTAGAAAAACTTTTTGGCACTTTTACTCATTTTTATTTACTTTAAATGTAATTGAATTAAATCATTTTTTGTAATATTAATTTTATTAATTTCGCAGAGGTCGATTTTAATTCAAATTGTAGCAGAATAAATAGCAACAACAACAACAGCAACAACAACAACAGCAACAACAACAACAACAGTAATAATAATAACGACGACGACGATGACGTTACCATAGTTGCTTACGAAGGTATTAAAAAGAATAATAATAATAATACTAACAATAATAATAAGAATAATAGAAATAATAAAAATAACAACAACAACAATAATAATAATAATAACGAAGTTTATACTTGCTGTGTTAGTAATAGTAATAATAGTAGTAGTAAAAAATCTAAACACTCGTCGCATGAATATTCTCACAAAGATAATAATAATAATAATAATAATAATAATAATAATAATAATAATAATAATAATAATAATAATAATAATAACAACAATAATAATAATAATAACAATAACATTAATTTTGGTGGTGATAATTTGCTTGATAGTCACGATAACAATAACAGCCATAACAATAATAATAATGACATTAACAACAACTATAATACTACTACCACTAATAACGACAGCAGTAACAATGACAATAATAATAATAATAATTCTGACAACAACAGCAGCAATTGCAGTAGCAACAATAATAATAACACTGATCATCAGTTGCAACAGCCGAGGGTAAAGATGGAATTAAAAATGGAAAATTCTCCTAAATTAACTTCAGCAGCAGCAGTAGCTGCAGTAGCTGCGAGGACGCCATCAACAGGAAATGAATTTAAAAGTGAATTCAATCAGAACTATTTCCTCTCGCCTAGCTACAAAAACACTAATTTCAAAATCGCCGACATTCTGTCGCCGAACAGACTCGCGACATCGTCAGCAACCGCAACATCAGCAGCAGCCGCAACAACAACAACATCAACAACAACGTCGAAAGCCTTGCTACTAGCCACGGCATCAACGTCATCGATAGCATTAAAATGCGAACACGTTGAAAATATTATACAAAAAGATATTGCCGACAACACGAGCAACAACTCATGCAACAACAACACCAACAACAACAGCAATAATAATAATAATAATAATAATAATAATAATAATAATAATGACGACGACAACAACAACAACAATAATAATAATAATATTGATGAAGATGAAGACGACGATGATGACAAGCTTTGTGTGGCTGAGAGATATATTCCATCCATAAAAAGCGAGAAGGATGGACTTTTTCTTGTAAATAACCGAAGTGACGTAACAGCATCGTGGTCATTGGCATCATCATCATCATCATCGTTATCATTGTTATCATTATCGTCGTCGTCGTCGTCATCTTCTACATTGTTATTATCATCGTTGTCGCTTCCAACAGGGTTTGTTAATGGTGAAACTTCTTTCTCCTCGCTTGTAGCTACTGCAGTCGCTTCATCATCGTCATCTTCATCGTTATCATTATCATCGTTGCCATCATCGTCTTCATCATCTGCAGAACTTTATGCTGTTGACAAACAACAACAACAACAATTACCTCAAACCAACATTAACATAAATAACAACAGCAATAATAATAACATTAATAACAATAATTGCGTGAACGATAATAAATATAATATTGAATATTTTAATTCTATGCTAGGCAAACAAAGATCGTCAACTTTCTGCAAGTCGCAAAGTATGCTTGCATTTTCGTTCTTTTATTGTATGTGTGTGTCTGTCTGTGTGTGTTTGTGTGGTTGTAAATGTCTGAGATGGTGTGTGTGTGTGTGTGTGTGTGTGGGTTGTGTGTGTGCGTGTGGACTGAATGTGTATTTAATCACGTTGTCGTTACGGTTTTTTGCCATTCAACGAAACGAAACTAACTTCTCACAGCTCTTAGTCTTGCCCCGGAAAAGCCTTCATCACCTTCCAGCGTGTCCCTTCGCTGCCACCTCGTCCAGTACCAGGTCAGTCACTCGAAATCAAGTCAACTACAACACGGGGGCAGGGTTCATGCACCGACCTACTTACCAGAAGTTGGTCAGGTTGATGGCGTTGCTGCTACTGCTGCTTCTGTTGCTGCTGCTGCTATGGACGGCGCTTCATCTTCTAACGGGGCTTCGCCAGAGAATAATAGTAATAATAAAAATAACAACAATAATAACAAAAATAATAACATTAGTAATGACAAATTTTCGGCGACGACGACAATAACGACATGGGCGACTGCTACGTTGGGTACCGGTGGCCAACAAACAGCCTCGCTACAACAAAACGCAGTTAATGTTGGCGTCACGAACAACAACAACAACAACAACAATAATAATAATAGTAATAGTAATAAAAACGACATCCACGCACTATCTGAACGGGGAACAAAAGTTTCACAAACATCAATCAGCATACCTTCCTCTGCTACAATTAAATCAAGTAATCCTGTTATTATTATTATTATTGTTGTCGTTGTTATTATTATTATTATTATGTGTTATCATCATAGCCGTTGCTGTCATGTTTAATTTTCATACTTCTAATACTACTAATATTACTACGACTACGACTACTACTACCACCCCCAGCACCACCACTACTACTACTACTACTACTACTTCTACTACCACTACCTCTACTACCACCACCACTACCACCACCACTACTACTACTACTGCTACTACTAGAAACATATTTTGTTGTTTGTTCACTGGTCAGAATAAGAAGTGATAAATTGCACCTGCATTGGAGGAAGAATTATAACATAATTAGCATTAGGGTAGGGATTGATTCTCTGGCACTAAGAACTATATGACGAGCTAATAGCGTGTTTATTAATTTTACATAAAAGGAATTTGGTCATAAATAATAATAATAATAATAATAATAATAAATAATAATAATAATAATAGTAATAATAATAATAATAAATAATCCAGGATGTGAAGATGTCAATGATGATGCTGGTGGTTATGTTTGTGGTGGAGGTGAGAGGATGGATGAAGAATTTCAATGCATGGATAATGGAAGTAAGTTGATGTTGATGATGAAGATGACGGTGGTGTTGATGATGATAATGATCATAGTAGTGATAATGATGATGATGATGATGACGATGATGACGATGATGATGATGATGATGATGATATTGATGCTGTAGTTGTTGTTGATGGTGATGATGGTGTTGTTATTAGTCATGTTGAATTGAATTAAGTTATATATTTTTTTGACAAACTTAATACAGAACAATTTTTACTTCATTTATTATTATTATTGTCATTATTATTATTATTATTGTGATTGTTATTATTATTATTATTATTATTACTATCTTATCATCGCTGTACTTATTTTATTTTAAATGAAGAGCAATGATGACTAACTATGATGATTATGATTTTATTTAAATTTATTTTTATTTAATTTTATTTTAATCATGACTATTTCTCTATTAATTAATTAATTAATTAATTAATTAATTAATTAATTAATTAATTAATTAATTAATTAATTAATTAATTAATTAATTAATTAATTATTGACTTTACGCATTTGATGAAAAATAAAAGATCTGTTCCCATTATTACTACTGACACTACTTTTACTACAACTTCTACCATGATTTGTAAAACTACTCCAGCTACAAAATACTATGTAAAATGCACCACTTTTTCATTGCTACCACTATTTACGCTGCTGTTACTATTGCAGCTAGTACTGCTACGACTCGTACTACTATTTCTATTACTACAACTGCTCATGCGGCTACCATTATTGCTACTACTACTACTACTACTACTACTACTACTACTACTGCTGCTGCTACTACGACTTCTACTAATACTGCTGCTACTAAAGCTGTTGAAGTAGCCGGGTCGACCACAACGCCTTCTATTTTTGGTTCGGCATATTGTTTAAGATGCTCTAATAATACCTCTGCCTGGTGCTCTTGTCTTGTGTGCTTGTTGTGCTTGCTCCGTGCTTGCTCTGTCTTGTGTTGGGATTTGTAATGAAAAGAGTTTTTGGAAAAAAATTGATAAGTTACTATTTTTTAATTAATTTGGTTAGATTTTTTTTTTTATTTTTGTATTCATTCATTCATTCTGTAGTAGTGGCTGTTGTTGTTGTAGTAGTGTTAGTAATAGTAGTAGTAGTAGTAGTAGTAGTAGTAGTAGTAGTAGTAGTAGTAGTAGTAGTGGTAGTGGTAGTAGTTGTAGTTGTAGTAGCAGCAGTAGTAGTAGTAGAAGTAGAAGAAGTAGTAGTATTACTCTTATAATTAAAAATCATAATATTTGTATTCTTCTCTTCTTATTAATAATATTTTATATTTTATAATTTTATATTTATTCTTTGAATTGTTTAGCGTTCTATTTTGAGACCAAAAAAAATTTTTTTAAATAACCATCCTTCATCTTTTATTCTCCTGGGAAATGTTTTATCATTTGCTAATGTCGGTGGGATTTGCTATTATTATTTTTATGTGTGTGTATGTATGTGTATGTGTGTATGTGCGTGTGTGTGTGTTTGTGTGTAAGTATGTACGTGTTTGTGTGTGTGTATGTACGTGTGTGTGTGTGAAGTTTGTTTGATGGTGTGGGTGAGTTTGTATGTGTTTGTTTGCGTGCGTTGAGATGGATAAAGATAGCCAATAAATATGTTTATCCGGTTTATTTGAATTTATTATTTTACACTGGTGTTTACACTTCAATAAATTTTATATTTTTGTCGGCTTGTTTATTTTTCTCTATTTGTGTATCTCTCACTCTTTCTCTCTTTCTTTCTCTCTTTCTCTTGCCCTCCTTTTCTTTCTCTGAGTTTCACCCATGCTATGTTTCGTTTGTTGTTGTTGTTTTGTGTTTGCGTATGTATGTGTGTGTGTTTGTATATGCGCGTTTGTTGTTTTTTTTTTTGAATTTTTTGTTTCATTTGTTATGTGTTAGTGTATAAGGAAATTTAACCATACGTTAATTTGGATTCGTCTATGTGTATTGTGTATATGTATGTATGTATATGTGTGTTTGTATGTGAACATATGTTTGTTTATTTGATTGTGTGTGTGTGTATGTGTGTGTGTGAGAGAGGGAGAAAGAGAGAAAGAGAAAAAGAAGAAGAACGAGAGTTTGATGTGTGCGCGTGTGTTTGTGAATTTGATAGCTAAATGCAAATAAAGCTAAGCAGATCTTATGTTGTGTTGGTTGGCTTCATTTAGTTTTATAGTTTTCTCAGAATTCTTTCAATGAACAAAATAGTATGCTAACACGTGTATGTGTGCTTCTGTTAGTTTGTTTGTGTGTTTGTTTGCGCGCGCGCGTGCGTGTGCGTACGTGTGTCCAAGTTTGTGTACGTGTGTTGTTTGGCTGTTATCCAGCTACCTGTCACATATCTGTTCATAAGTGCAAATTAGTGTGTGCATTTGTCACGTGCAAGTTGGTGTGTACACAACAGTCTATGCTTTTGTGCGTGTATCACTGCTTATGTGCGTGTACATGTGCATTCGATGCACAGAGAACTTGGATGATACCAATACAGATTAATTCTTTCATTCACTGTTTAGCGTTTAAAATCAGCAGTAGTATTTCTTCGTTCGCTAATTAATTTGTTACTATTCTCATTGTAAAACGTTAGATCCAATGTGTTGTGTGTATGTGGGTGTTGTGTGTATGTGTTGTGTGTGTTGTGTGTGTGTGTGTGTGTGTGTGTGTGTGTGTGTGTGTGTGTGGATCTGTGTGTATGTGTATGTGCGTGTGTGATCAATAAATATTGTTGTCATTATTATTATAGCGCTATTGATGTATGACAAGCAGAGGTCGCTTCAGTAAATAATATGTGAATGTAATTTTTTTCCCCTCTAAATAATTAATTGAATTTTGCTTAACAGAAGACGACGACGAACGTTCTTTCTTGCCGGTACAACAACAACAACAACAACAATGTCAACAACAACACTCCCATCATCAACAACAATATCAACAACAACTATTGTTGCGTCAACTGGAGCAGCAGGAGCAACAACAACAACAGTGTTGTCATTTTAATACGAGGTTTTTAACTATGTGTGTATGTGTATATATGTATTGTATAATGTGTATGTTGTGTTGTTTCGTCGGCTTTATTCGTGCTTTTTTCGTTGTTATTGTTGCTGGTGTTATGTTTGTTATTGCTGTTGTTGTTGTTATTATTATAATTATTACTATTATCATTACTATTATTATTATTATTCTTATTATAATTGATATTATTATTGTTATAATTTTTTATTATTATGACTAACGGCATTCTTATGAACGCACTTAGCCCACCCACCGTTCTTGTTTGTATGGCTAACTATTCTCCATTTTATTATTAGTATTTATTTGTTGTTATTATTTTTATTATTAATAGTGTTGTTATTAATGTTGTTGTTGTTGTTGTTATTGTTGTTGTGGTTGTTTTTTTTTCTATCATCTATCTATATTCTTCTAATGCCACGTTCGAATCGTCTGCAATCCATTTTCAGTCGCCAATAGTGATGAAATTAATTTTGTATTTATTTGTATTTTCTGGTATCTGGCCACAACTACTACTGCCGAAGCGTATACTTCAACCGATCCTACATTCTTGGTTGAGAATGTAGTATCGGTTATTATTTGATTTTTTTTTCATGCTGTCCTTGTTTTTGCTGAGCTAGTAATGTAATGTTATTATAAAAAAAAACTTACTTCCTCCAATCCGACAGTAACCAGCAACTCCACCACGATCAACAACATCAACAACAACAACAACAACCTGTCCCGGACTGCAACTTAGAGGAAGATAGGGCTATGGATTTATCCATAAAATCTATTTCCCAGCACTCATCATCGTCGTCATCGTCCTTATCATCATCGTCGCCGTTAACCTCTGTGCAGATTCGTATCATTCAGCCTAGCTCCTTATCATCGTCGTCCTCTTCACCATCATCCCCTTTACTACTGTCACCATCCTCATCATCATCGCCAACGCAATCACCCACCCCATCGAATGTGATAGCATCGTCATCAGCAGTAGCTTCTTCAACGACATCGTCGTCGTCGTCATTACCATCTTCATTATTGTACTCATCGAGGCAAAGTATTTGTAGTAACGGCATGTTAAAACCTGCGCATAGCTATAATAATGAGTGCAATTGTCGTCTCAATCATCAGCTCGATCATCGCTACCACCCCTACCAGTCCAACCAGCAGCATCATCATCATTATTCTTATCAGTATCATCATCACCGATATCCGTTTCAACGTCATCTCGATCAGAGGTATCATTATCATGATCAATCGCAACAACACGATATGGGTGTGTACTACGCGCAGGTCCCTGCAGCGAACGACGGTAAGAATGGTGATGAGGGTGGTGGTGGTTGCGTTGGTGGTGGTAGTGGTGGTGGTGGTGGCTGTGGCGAAGAACAACATCAACGACAACAAAGTGAACAATTATTAACGCTCTACAACAACAATAATAACAATAATAATAATATTAATAATGGTAATAGTAACAATGTGCACCGAGCGCAATTAGATTTTCATTCAAACAACGACAATAATAACAATATCAACAACAACAACAATGATAATAGTAATAACATTAGTAATAACAACAATAAAAGTAACGTCTGCCCTGGCCCTTACCACTGTTACAACAATCTAACAAATCATCGTCAACAACTCGTCAACAGCAATAATAATGATGACGCTAATTATGGTGATGGTGATAATGATGGTGATAACAACAACAACAACAACAACAATAATAATAATAATAATAACGACAGTAATGATTATAGTCCTATAGATTTAAGCTTAAATAAATGGACGACATTCACTCAAATGTACAACCACCCATTAGACGTTCCAACGGAAGCGTTTGATGAACAGCAAGCATCATCATCATCATCGTTATCGTTACTATCATCATCATCATCATCGTTATTATCATCATTATCATTACCGCCGTCGCTGTTATCATTGTCGGCCACTTTTTTATCGTTATCATCATCATCTTTTAAAACATCTGCATCTTTGACGTCATCACCAACTTCATCGTCGTCGTCATCATCGACATCATCATCATTACCGACGTTGTCATCATCGTCTGCAACAACATCTGCAACAACATCATCAGCATCATCGACATCATTAACGACAACGACGACGACAACGACTAGAAGTTCTCAGCAGAAGTTTCCATGCCACTGTTCGTTCTGTCTGTTCTCAACATTGTTGCACAACAACGCAACAACTGCAGCAACACCATTCACAACACTAACAGCCACGCCTAATCAATATCAGTCAAGAGCAACGTCTCCCATCGTTGAACTATTATCATTACCACCACCATCATCATCATCATTATCATCATCATCATTACCAGCGTCGTCGTCATCATCACTGCCGAATTCATCATCGTCATCATCACCGACGACCATATTGATTCCCGCTAAATGCGATTTAGCTGTTCAGACAGATTTCACTTGTTTCAACGCATCACCATCGTCATCATCATCGTCGTCCTCTTCATTTGTACCATCATCATCACTACTGTTATCGACGTCGTCAGCGAAATCGTTGATGACGTCGTCGTCGTCGTCGTCTGCTTCGTCCTCGGCCACCATCATCATGGGGAATGAAGACGATGACGTAACGATGACGTGTCACGGCCTGGATATACTCAGCTCCATCGCGGCACATGCCGAGCACTTGACGTCATCATTACCGCCAACGCTATCGCTGCAACCATCATTATCAGCATCGCCGTCGAGTCTGTTATCATTATCATCGCTTTTATTACCGGTTAACCTGTCTTATCTTGCGTCGTCGTCGTCACAAATGACGTCATCGTCGCTGCATACCAGTCGCAAGTTGTCGCTCTTCGATATTCCGGTTTCTCTGTTTTTGAATGAAGATTATCAGGGTGTTCACCAACAACAACAACAACAATCACATCTGCAACAATCACATCAACAACAATCACAGCAACAATCACATCAGCAACAATCACATCAGCAACAATCACATCAACAACAATCACATCAGCAACAACAATCGCATGAGCAGGGGGATGAGCAGCAGGAACATCAGTCTCCTCCGCCATCTCCAGACCTCTCTCAGTCTTACAACGTGCCGAAGACACAGGTGAACTTCATCTTCCTTACGACAACGTCAACGACATCAACGAACTCATCGCATCTGTACAACAACCACAACAATAACAACAACAACAACAATAATAATAGCAACGTTATAACGACAATTTATTCGAGTGATATTGATAGTATGATAAAAAGTAACTGCCATTTCCATGAGAGTTAGTCTTCTATTTGTTGTTATTATTATTGTTGTTATTGTTATTATTTTATAATTGATGTAACGGTTGTTATTATATATATATATATATATATATATATATATATATATATATATATATATATATATTTATATTTAAGAAGAATTTCATTATATGGTTTTTTTAAACAGAGGCTCACGTGGTCTTGATATAAATTGACGACTATTATTTTCATTTTATTGATTATTATTGTTGTTTTTGTGGTTGTTGTTGTCGTTGTTGTTGTTGCTGCTGTTGTTGTTGCTTTGTTGTTGCTGTTGTTGCTGTTGCTTTGTTGTTGTTGTTTTGTTGTTGTTGTTGTTTTGTTGCGGTTGTTGTTGCTGTTGTTGTTTTAGGTTTATCATATTTCAAAGTGTTGTTTTCTTATAAAGTTAGTATGGATATTTTTGCAGGGTTTTATTGTTGAATGTACTTTTTCTTAAGGGCTCTGAGATCGCTCGTTTATATCAATATTGCTGTTTAATGTTCTTTTATTGTTGTTGTTGTTATCTAAGTTATTGTTGTTGTTGTTGTTGTTGTTATCATTGTTATTATTATTACTGTTCGTTTCATTTGTTATTATGGTTATCATTATTAATTTTTTTTGTATTCAGTTGCGAACTATGAAGGACGCTTGCACTGATATCTCTAATTATTACATTTCACTTCTTCATTCATGATAATGATGATGATAACGATGGTGACGACGACGATGATGATAATTGTGATGATGATGATGATGATGATGATGATGATGACGACTAGGATGATAATGATGATGACGTCGATGATGATGATGATGATGATGATGATGATGACAGGTGAGAGTGAGGTTGACCTGATGATGAAGTTGCAAGAGGTTAAACTGATGTACAAGCAGCAGCATGATGAACTGGCCAGGCTGCAAAAGAAATCAACCAATCACAGGTGAGTATGTTTGTTTGTTTGTTTTTATGCGTGTTTCTATGTGTGTGTGTGTGTGTGTGTGTGTGTGTTTGTGTGATGGTGGTGAGGATGGTGATTAAAAAATAGCCATGGTGATGACGACGATGACGACGACGATTTTAAGAATGATGATGATGATGATGCTTGGCTGGTGGTGGTGGTAATGATGACGATGATGATGACGATGACGATGGTAATGATGGTGATGAGGACGACGATGATGATGGTGGTGGTAATAGCGAATATGTTTGCTGTGTTATTGCTAATTATGATAATAATGCTAATAACAGTAATGATGATGATGATTAGGCTAGTGACGAATTACCATAAAAATAATAATATTAGTAATAATATTAATAATAATAATAATAATAATAATAATAATAATAATAATAATAATAATAATAATAATGGTTGTGGTGGTGGTGTGGTGGTGGTGGTGATGATGATGATGATGATCATTAAAATGTAAAATGTTTTTCTAATGGTAGTGGAAAGAGAATTATTATTTTTTCTCTTCCTTCATTTTTACTCACATTTTTGTGTCCTTCGGTTTTATTTTGGATGGATTTTTCAGCTTTTAGTAGTTTTCTTCTTCTTCTTTTTCTTCTTCTTCTTCTTCTTCTTTTACTTATTCTTCTTCTTTTTCTTCATCTTCTTCTTCTTCTTCTTCCTCTTCTTCTTCTTTTTCTTCTTCTTCTTCTTCTTCTTCTTCTTCTTCTTCATCAAACGAACCTTTTCTCGTGTCATGTTATTAATGAGTTTTTCACTTTTATTTTTCATTTTTTTGTGCACACTTTTTGCGTCTTGCATTTTTAATTTTAATCTTGAAAAATTAATTTTGTTTGCTCTCTCTCTCTCTCTCTCTCTTTCTCTCTCTCTCTCTCCCTCTCTCTCTTTGTTAAATAAATAAATTAGCAATCCACATATTTCTCTCTCTCTTTTTCTCTCTTAAGTATTAAGTTAAGCAAACTACCAAACTTGCAACTTTTATTTTTTATTTTCAATCCAATTTTTTCCCCATTTTAAACATTGGATATAAATAATAATCTATGGGCAAACTACGGCCCTAGAACCTATTTTAATGCGGCCCACGAGGCCTTGTTCGTCCAAAAAAAAGAGGAACCACAAATCTTAAAAAAATTCTCCCCGGGTCGAAAAAATTTGAAGTTTAAGTACATATGCGGCCCTTTAAAGGTAAAATTAGTTTTCAATGCGGCCCTCACAGCAAAAAGTTTGCCCACCCATGATCTATGTAATTAGTTTAATTAATTAGTTAATTAGTATAAAAAATAATTATAAGGAATAACGTGTTATAAATGGAATGATGATGTGTTTGTTAGTAGCGTGCTTTAGCCTTTGTAGTAACATTTATTGTTATTTGTTAGGCTGTTGATTGATTGACTGGTTGGTTGGCTGGTTGGTTGGTTGGTTGGTTGATTGACTGGTTGGTTGGCTGGCTGGTTGGTTGGCTGGCTGGTTGGTTGGTTGATTGGTTGGTTGGTTGGTTGGTTGGCTGGCTGGTTGGTTGGCTGGCTGGCTGGTTGGTTGGTTGGCTGGTTGTCGCTATGACAATATCCCGGCTTTGTATAGTAGATGTGTGTGTGTGTTTGTGCGTGTGCGCTACATTGTTACATTTTATACACATGCAAAATATGTAGTTATAATAAGTTATTGCGAGAAATAAATAAAGAAAATAATAAAGTTGTCCACAATTAATTATGCCCCCCCCCGGTTTGTTTTTTTAGCAACAACAAATACTAAAATAATAATTCGTACGCTATTGTTGTTGTTGTTGTTGTTATTATTATTAATCTTATTCTTTTTCTTCTTCTTCTTCTTTTTCTTCTTATTATTATTTTTTTATTATTATTGTGTTATATCTTTCTATTTAAATACGTCAGCTTAGTTTGCATGTCAAATGTTATTTATCTTTAGCCCGATGTTGTAGGATTTCTTTTCTATAGGAAAGAATAATTACATAAAATAATAACAAGAATGTGCGCGCGTGTGTGTGAATGCGTGTGCTCGTGTGTATATGCGTGTGCTTGCCTGTTTCTATGTATGTGTTTATTAGTATTGTTGTTTTCTATCTGTTACTTTATGGCTCAGTATATTACTCTGCTACGTTTATTGAATTTGTTTAATGATGACGACGACGATGACGACGATAATGATGATGCGAGTTTATTACGCGTTAGATGTTCTTCCTACTAGCCTTCGTCCATGCGATCATTTTGCTAATTGTAGAGTGATGACGAAGATGGTGATGAAGATGACGATGGTGGTTTTACATTATGGGTGAAACTGTGATTGATATTATCATTATATTTTAAAATTGTATGTATATATATATATATATATATATATATATATATATATATATATATATATATATAATAATTGATTGAAAATAGATCGCGAAAAGGAAGAATAAGAAGAAAGTCATCGTCATCATTATCCTCGACAACGACAACAACATCAACAACAACAACAACATCATCGACAGCAACAATTAACTCAACAACTTCATCAACAAAATCTGCCCACTCAACGAAAACATTCTCCGCTTTGAAATCCACTACATGTACAACGACGAACGCGACGAGACTAGCAACAACAGCAGCAGCAACGCTAACAACGACTTCAATATCGTCACCGACCACACTTACGACAGGCAGTTCGGTTTTGTTATGTGACACAACAATTACAACAGCAATAACAACAGCGTCGTCGGCAACTAAGACATCAACAAAAACGTCAAAGACGGCAACGACATCAACGAAAGCAACGACGACGTCATCGTCTAAAGCTGCCGCAACTACGAAAACGACGACGACGCCAAGAGGAATCAGTAGATGTTTGAGTGATAATGTAACTACGACCCATCATCAGGTCAGTTTTGTGATTTTTTGCCTTTTTCTCTCTCTCTATGTCATTATTTTC
>NW_008704392.1:2207236-2247236 GCF_000326865.2 Helobdella robusta | reverse complement strand
GTAGGTAGGTAGGTAGGTAGGTTGGTAGGTAGGTAGATAGATAGATAGATAGATAGATAGATAGATAGATAGATATCACTATTAAATTTATCGTCATTTCTGGTGTATTCATAGTTATTATCGCCAGAAGTGTTTGTATAATTTTTTGAAGCAAGGCGTTTTGGAATAAATCGCTGCTATTTGTACTATTATCAGCTCAACCATCATCATTATTATCTCTTCATCATCACAAATGACCTCATTGAGGTCATCATCTGATGTCACACATCTTATTAAAAACATTGTCATCACCATTCATATCATTCGCTTATCTTCATCAACATTATCATCGTCATCACACTCGTCGTCTCGTCATCATTCTCATTGTCACCATCCTCCTCATCATCGTCGTCATCATCTTCATCCTCGCCACCAGCATTTCTTCCGGCTTGTAGACAGTGGCAGTGGTCTGGCGAGGCCCTCAAGAAAAACTGTCACAAGGGTAGGTCCAAGAAGACATTCTACAGGGCTATCAAGAGGGGCTCTGATATCGTTGAGGTGTGTATCTTTCGTGTGGATATTGTGCGTGCGTGTGTATGCGTGTGTGTGTGTTTGTGTGTGTCTGTGTGTGTGTGTCGAAAGTCGTTTATTTGTTTGTAAGTAAGTAAGGAATAGTTTGTAAAAAGTTTTATTTTTTTTACATTCGTTCATCTGAGCAGCTGCAGTAGTACAAAACATAAATTACCTGTGGTGTGGGTTTCATGTTTCGTGTGTGTAGGCTGTGGTGGTGACGATGGTAATAATCTCGACGACGACGATGACGATGATGATGTTGCTGCTGATGATGATGATGAGGATGATGATAATGAGGATGATAATGAGGATGATAATGAGGGTGATAATGAGGGTGATGATATCGATGGTAAAATGAAAATAATAAAAATAATGATGATGATTGTGGGAGATTGGTAAGAAGAGATTGTAGAAGAGATAGATGCGAATGACGTTTGTGTTGAAAAAGGATGCTAAAAACGTGGTGTTTATTGTGAGAACATGAAAGTCAAAATGAGTGAGAGAGAGAGAGAGAGAGAGAGAGAGAGATGAAAATAAAGTGAGAGATGAAATTTTTGTGGTTCCTGTGGTTAATGTAAGATGATGATCAGATTGACATCTCAGGCAGGTAGTAACGTGGCGATGATGCTAACGGAGCTGCTGCTGTAGAGATAGTAATTACATGATTACTTACTAACGCGCCGATGGTAGCAGAAAAAGTTACTCACACTTTACGAGCGATAATATGCCTGTGGTTTTCCCACAACTGCAACAAGGCATGCTTCGTAGATTACGACGCAAAAATCCCAAGAACCTTTTGGGTAAATTTACAAGTCGCCCGTTTTTTTATGTAGCGTTGTTTTGTGTATCACTATCACTACTTTTCGTTGCTCGTAAATCCGTCCAAGTTACGGAGGTTTGCTTGGTGGCCTAGAAGAGAAATGCTCGGTCTCTTGTGTTGCAGTGACCTGGATCGAACGCAAAGGCATCCTCCACTATTATGTGCTAGGGTGTGTGATGCGTTATTTCGCAAGGCTTCGCTTTTTTGAAATAAGAAATGAAAAGCGGTGTTGAACATTTGTGAAAATGGCGTTGTACGTATGTATTGACTGGCAATGAACAAACAAAACTTTAACAACTACACTTGCAACAACTCACAACAACAACAACAACAACCGCAATAACAACAACTCACAGATCGGAAACTCTGTAGTGTTCGTCTCGAACGGCAAAAGCATGCTGAAATTTGTCGGTTGTGTGGAGAGTTTCTGGGAGAACCAGGATGGCAACATGTTTGTGAAGGTGAAGTGGTATTACCATCCAGAGGAGACCAAGGGTGGCAACCAGATTCTCGAGACGAAGGTTCCATTTTCTTTTAATGTGTTTTCTTCTATGGGCTGCTGTTTCTGTTTGTCTCTGTTCTAAATAGCTGTATCTTTCTCTTTTTTCTCTCTCCATCTTCCCTTTTCTCTCTCTCTCTCTCTTTTTCTCTCTTTCTCTCTCTCTCTCTCTCTCTCTCTCTCTCTCTCTCTCTCTCTCTCTCTCTCTCTCTCTCTCTTAATTTTATTCTTGTATTTTTTTGTTCACAAGTAAATAAATTGTCTAAAAATATCACTGTCTTCAAACTTAATACCCAAATCTGACTAAGTCACAAAAATGGTTGTTTTTTAAAGCTCTAATAACTTTGTTCTGCGTTTCATTTCAAGTCAACGTTACATCGTAATCATTTAAGTATAATAATAACATTGCGGATGGTCACTATCGATGCTCTGTGTTTTGGTAGTTTGAATGTTTTCTGTCCTTACTCTCCGGCACGACAATCTTCTGCTATCTTCTGATCTTGAGTAAAATCACCATCATCTTCATCATTCTCGTCACCATTTTCCATTAATTAACACGCAAACAAACAAACGAAAACGCAAACAAACAAACGAACGAACGAACAAACACAGAAAGCACTCTTCCAATCGTCACACGAAGACGACAATGACGTACAGACGATCTCTCACAGATGCAGGGTCCTATCCTACAATGAATTCAAACTATTTCAAAACAACAACAACAACAACGTCTCAAAAATGAACGCCGGCGACAGCAGCAGCAGCTCGTCGACAAAAATCACACCAGACTCCATTAACAACAACACCTCAAACAGCAGCAACAACAACAACGAAATTTACTACCTGGCAGGCACTTACGAGCCAACGCGCAACTACATCTGGTTCGAACCCGGAGTGCCCCTGGTAAAAGATAAGGATAAAGATAGATACCTAGGCAGTAACAACGTCAACAACTACAACGTCAACAAGAACAACGGCATAAATAATAATAACAACAACAACAACAACAACAATAATAATAATATCATCATCAATAACAATGTTATTCACTCCTATACTACTAATAACTCAACAATAACTACAGTTACTTGTAGTAATAATAAGAATAATAATAATCCCACTACTACTACTACTACTAATAATAATAATAATATTATTTATAGTATTTATAATAATAATAATAATAATAATAATAATACTATAGCTAGTAGTATTGTAGCTACGATTGCGGCCACTAAAAGTTTTACTACTAGTAATAAAACTACTACTTCTATCACTAGCTTCGCCACTATTAAGGCTGTTGGCAGTGCTGTTGTTGTTACTACTACTACTGCTACTGCTGTTGTTGTTGTTGCTACTACTACTACTACTGCTGCTGCTGCTGCTGCTACTACTACTACTACTTATAATACTACTACCAATAATAATAATAATAATAATTTTTGTTTAAGAGTTAATGAAAGTAACAATAATAAAGTCACTAAACTAGATTTAGCCGGGGGTGATAATAATAATAATAATAATAATAATGCCGATTTGATTGATCGTAATAATAATAATAAAAACAATAATAATATAAGAAATTTTAATAATAATGTGTTTGATAACTTATGCAATAGAAATTTTATGTAATATGTGCGCGCGTGTGTGGTGTGTGTGTGTTTGTGTGTGTATGTGTGTGTGTTATATTTTAGAAATAGTTAATGAAGATTGCTTGTTATTCTTATGTGTTATTGTTGTTATTATTATTATAATTTGTTGATAATGGTAATAATAATAATAATAATAATATTTTATTCTTTTATATTTGGTCGTTTTTTCATTCAATCGCTTTATATAATATATGTTAGATTTATTTAATTTAAATTGAATTAATTAATGAAATGCCATTTATTTTTCAATTCATCATCGTCATTTATTTAGTATTCCTTCGTTCGCCTGTTCTTTCATTCATTTTCTATTGAATGACTGTTTGATTCGTTCATTCATTTATTCATTCATTCATTCACTCATTTATTCATTCTTTCATTCATTCTTTCATTCATCCATCCATTTATACACCCATCCATTCATCCATCCATGGATGTATTTTTTTTCATCAATATGCTTTTTATTAGTCTCTTGCCAAGTTTAGTTTATTTCTATGAATAGTTCACAATAATAATACTAATAGTAGCTGTAGTAATTTTGATGGTAGTAATAGTAGTAGTGGTAGAGGTAGTAGTGGTAGTGGCAGTAGTGGCAGCTTCACTAGTAGCAAATTCACAATTCTAACTGCTTAATTGCTTAATTCTTTCAATTAAGTAATAATAACTTAATTCTAGAGTATATAAATACGTTTACAACTGAGTAAGCCCATTACGCGCACGCGCACACACACACGCACGCAAACACACACACGTAAGCACACATAATTTGGTGTAAAGTTATTTATCTAGCCCATATGTTTCTAATACAAGCTTACATGCCCAGAAATTAAAAACAATCATCTATATAAGATAGATTTGTATATATTTTTCTTATTGTTCATTCTAGATATACATGTCTTTTTTATATTTTTGTTCACAGTTTAGGTCTAATTGTAAATGTTATGTTTATTTAGTTTAACTCATCGAAAAAATTGCTATTCTTAATAAATATTCAGCGAATTTGTTATTAATTCAAATATACCTATAAGTATGTCTATATCGATATATGTTGTGTGTATATGTATATATATATATAATTAAAGATAAATTTGTATTTGTTTGTATGTAAATTTGTATACACGTTTTGTATGTATTGTTTTTGGCGTGTGTGTGTGTGTGTGTGTGTGTGTGTGTGTGTGTGTGTGTGTGTGTGTGTGTGTGTGTGTGTGTGTGTGTGTGTGTGTGTGTGTGTGTGTATGTGTGGATACATTTATGTGTAGTTCAGTGTGTATTTACTTGAGTGTGTGTTCATGTATGTGTGTGTCATTGATACACTTGAACATTTCATAACATACAGAACATTTTATAAAACACTCAGACACACACACAAACACATATAAATATACGCAACAATCCTTGTCAATTGGCAGAAAATGCGCCAAAGATTAATTATTACTCATCTATTATTAATATTATTATTATTAATTTTTTTTATTTAGCAAAATGTAGTTTATGATTGTAAAAATTAATTTGATTAAGGCGTAATCTAGATAGGAATAATTTGTTCTGAAATCTTAAAGACAAAAGACAAAAAAATAGCTATATCCAATTGCTATACGTTCTGTAATTCAGTAGTTTTAACTTTTAATGTTAGTGCTCTAATCTATATTCACCAATCACATGGTTTCAATTATGCAAGAACTTGTAATTTACCGTCTGATTGATTGATTGATTAATTAATCAGTTAATTAACTAATTAATTGAACGTTTATGTCTAAATAGTTTAAAAATCGTCAAATAAAATAAAATTAATTAGTTATTGATTGGTTAGTTATTTAAGTGTTTTGTTAATTTATTCCGTTAAATGTTCTATTTGATTGATTGATGTTTAGTAGAATCAATCAATTAGTTATTATTGTTATTATTATTATTGCTATTATTATAATTATTATTAATATTATAGCTGTTTTGCTAATGATAACACTAAATAATAGTAATAAACTTATAAGATGTAAGGATTTTATAAGTAAATTAACTTTTTAAAAAACGATAAGAAATACTTCATTGTTTCAAAACGAGCGCTTTAAATTCATCTTTTCATAATGCGTAGTTTATCAAGAGTATGGATTATTTCTCATTATTCTCCTCCTTTTTATTATCATTATATTATTTCTTATAATTGTTCTGATTATTGTTATTATTATTGTTGTTGTTTTTGTTGTTGTTGTTTTAATTTTTCAAATTTATTTTCTACCACAAATTTATTCTCACCGTCTCCTGTTGAAATTCTGAAATGAAATGAAATGAAATGATAAAAATTGAGAAGTTAAATTTATTTTTTTTTTTGAACTATATAATTAATTTATTTATTTTATTTGATGTATAATAAATTTAAATTATTTATTAAGTTATTTAGTTATTAATTAATTAACTAATTTATTTATTTTATTAAGTAATTTGTCTATTTGCTTTCGAAACATAATTAATTAACGACTGAAAATTTAAACAATTTGCGAGCTTCTTTTGATTCATTGAGTGATAAGATATTGTCAGCAGGATATTATTATTAATTATTTATTATTAATTGTTAATTATAACTGTTATTTGTTAATATTATTGCTATTATATTATTATTATTATTTGTTATTATTATTATTCATAGTTATTATTAATATTTGTTATTATTATTTTTTTTTCTAACGTTTCCTTCTTACCTTCTTCCTCTCTCTACCTTTCGAAGGACAGTTTCAATAATCCAGCAAAAAAATATTTTATTTTTAATTTCGCGATTTTAAAAATTTGTATATATGATAGATAAATAAATAAATAAATATATATATATATATATATATTATATATATATTGCGTTTATTTGTTTTACCCATTTTGAATTGAATATTTGTATTTGAAAATAAAAGTTTTTTAAAAAGCATTCTGTTTGTTTTGTTATTCAAAATAAAACGCTATCAAACATGTATCGTTCAGAAAGCCGAGAAAAGTTTATAATTGGAAAAATACAGGATAGGGTTTTACACGAGCAACGATACATATCATCTGTTTCAATGAAATTTTGCATATAAGACAAGCAGAGCATCGTTCGTTGGTAAAATTTCTGATCCCTCCGAACGAAAGAGCACCATCGATTCTTCGAAGTGCTGATTAAAACGATCCCTTCATATCTCTCTCTACTTTCGTCTCAACGATTATCTCGTTATTCTGTATCGTTTTGTATCGAATCGTATCGTTAAGTTTCGAATCGTTTTGTATCAAAACGTTTTGCACCGTAAAAGAAACTGTATGCCAACTAATTCTATTGTATAGAATGTATTGTTTGAAACCGAATTGTATGCCTAATGTGTTTTTCGAATTGCATCGTACCATCGTTGCATTTCATCGAACTGCATCGAATCATGAAGTATCGTTTAGTATCGTATCGATATCGTAATGTATCGTATCGTAATGGAAACGACACAAAACAGCGAGTTATAGAGTAAATTTTTTATTATCTCAGAAAATGTCGCGACAAAAAAAAAGAGAAAAACAAAATGCTGTACATACACTTGTATTATTTTTTCATTGAAATGAATCGGAAGACACTTATAATTAAAATTAGTTATGAATAATTATAATTTGACATGAATAATTGTGGTTAATTTTAATTTAAATTAATTAATTTTCTATTTATCTACTAAGAAAAAAAGAGATAAGGCACAATGATATAAAATGTAAGCGAGGAAGCACTGATAAACAAGTTATATTCTATGCCATGAAACAGTTCTTTTGGTAAAAAACATTAGAGGAAATTTTTTAATCAATCAATCAATCATTTAAATAACTAATCACAATCAATCATTCAACTAATCGATCGATCAACCGACCGACAAACCGTTCAACCAATCAATCAACCAACCAATAAAACAACCAACCAAATTCAACATTCAATCGAGTAACTTGTTGAAAAAATGAATGTAGAGAAGAAAAATTAATTTATCAATCAAGTCTAAGCGATAATTTTTTATTCTTACCCTAACTACTAACTAACTAACGCAGACATTTTTTCTCAACCGATCTAAAAATAAAAAACTAATAAAAATAATTACGATAATAATAACTACTGATGATTATTATTATTATTATTAATAGCAATAATAATAATAATAAATGGTAAAAATAACATTATTTAATTCATTCAAACCAGTAATTATGTAAAAAAAAATTTATAAAGGCAACAGTCTTGAAAGGATAAATTTCATAAATAAACATTGAAACATATTATAGCATAATTTACATATTGAGAGGGAGAGAGGCAGAGAGAGAGAGAGAGAGAGAGAGAGAAAAAGAGAGGTAGACAGAGAAAGATAAACAGAGACAGAAAAAGAAAAGAGAAAGAAAGAGCGAGAGAGAGAAAGAATGATTATTTTGATCATAAAATATTGAATAAATAAATAAATAAATATATAAATAAACATTGATTGTATATATATATATATATAACAAAATATAAGGCAAGTTGTTTCTTGATGCATCTACGATGTAGTTACAAAATTTCAATAATAGTAATAATAAAATAATAATAATAATAAAGACAAAAATAAGAGTAATAATAATAATAATAAATGATTAATTTAAATCATCATCATTACCTAATCATCTGTGACGTTTCTCACAAGTGATGTGACGAAGTGATTAAAAATATAGGCAAATTATAATAATTAATAATTATATATATATATATATATATATACATATATATTTATTATTATAACTATTTATTATTATCATTTATTATTATTATTATTTCATAATTAGTTTATATCTACAAGCAAAAATAACTGTCCTTCATTATTGGAGGATAGATTGGTAATGAGTGAGTGGGACTAGAGAACAAATAAGTTATTATGAGGTGGATGATGATGATGAAGATGATGACGACTGTGATTACGATGATTCAATTCAATAATCCAATTTAGTTAATGAGTTTATTAAGCAAAAAGCTAGGAGACCCAAAGATATGACTTGTTGGGCCACCATAAAATGTAGTGATACAGATGATGATACAGATGGTAGTGATACAGATGGTAGTGATATAGATGATGATACAGATGGAAGTGATACAGATGATGATACAGATGGTAGTGATACAGATGATAGTGATACAGATGGTAGTGATACAGATGATGATACAGATGGTAGTGATACAGATGGTAGTGATATAGATGATGATACAGATGGAAGTGATACAGATGATGATACAGATGGTAGTGATACAGATGATAGTGATACACATGGTAGTGATACAGATGATGATACAGATGGTAGTGATACAGATGGTAGTGATATAGATGATGATACAGATGGAAGTGATACAGATGATGATACAGATGGTAGTGATACAGATGATAGTGATACACATGGTAGTGATACAGATGATGATACAGATGGTAGTGATACAGATGGTAGTGATATAGATGATGATACAGATGGAAGTGATACAGATGATGATACAGATGGTAGTGATACAGATGGTAGTGATACAGATGGTAGTGATACAGATGATGATACAGATGGTAGTGATACAGATGGTAGTGATATAGATTATGATACAGATGGTAGTGATACAGATGATGACGATTGTGATGTTGTCGTTTTATCACTCGAAATTTATCAAGTCTGTAGGAACCTGAGTTGAAAAAGTGTAAAAATTCTGTTTTAAAAAACAACTCTATAAAATCCCAGCCACCACAGTCACATCAACAACCATCATCATCACCATCATCGCCATCATCATCACCACCAGCACCATCATCGTCATCATCATCACCACCAGCACCATCATCATCATCACCACCAGCAGCACCATCATCATCATTGTCATCATCATCACCATCATTGTCGTCGTCATCATCGCCACCACCATCGCCACTCTACTCACTTCATCTTTTTCCTCTCTACAACGAGTGGCCGCCTCAATGGCTGCACACCACTCGGTCGTCACTCTGCTACTTCCTATCTTGAACTTGTAGACGTTCGCTGAAAGTTATGATGATGATACTAGTAAGGATGCTGATGATGATAATGAATGTTCTCAACAACAACGACAACAACAACGACAACAACAACAAAAACAACACCAACAAAAACAACACCAACAAAAACAATAATAACAACAGCAAACCATTGTTGTTGCTGTCATCTGTGAGTAGGAAGAAATCGCCATCGTCAGCCAGCATGCTCGCCTTCCAACCGGTCAGGTTCATCATCTTGCATGGCTCTGATTTGAACTGATGGTGACGAAGACGACGACGATGATGAATGTGGTGATGATGATGATAACGATGATTGCCACTATTATTATTATTATTATTATTATTATTATTATTATTATTATTATTATTTATGGTGTTGTTTATGTTGTTGTTTGTGTTTTGAATTGTTGTTAAAAATTTGTTTTTATTTCTATGTTGTTGTTGGTTGTTGTTGTTAACTTTATTTTACTCACCGAGGTTCGCATGTCTCCGTGGAAATATTTGGCGGGAAAATATAGGAGGTTATCTCGCAAAATGCACATCCAATATTTCGTCCACGATGCAATCTGGTTGGTTGTTGGATGAAAATTATTCGATTTGATTGGTTGAGCGATTGTGAGTTATCCTATTTGATTGGTTGGTTGATAAGAGTAAATCAATTTGATTGGTTGGTTGATGGGGGTAAATCAATTTGATTGGTTGGTTGATGAGAGTAAATCAATTTGATTGGTTGGTTATTGAAAATTGGAGACTGACTGATTGACTTAACAACATCACCACCACCACTACCACAACAACGACACCACCACCAACAACAACAACGTACAGATGGTTTTTTCCCATTTTTGAGCAGCGTTTTCCTCCTCACCATCCCCTCATATGAATATTTAGCCTGGAAGTCTGCAATATCTAGGGAATTCCTGTTACATTATAGAGGAAATGTAATGATGATTATTATGACCATGACGAACTCATTTATTCACTCATTCATTCATTCATTCATTCATTCATTCATTCATTCATTCATTCATTCATTCATTCATTCATTCATTCATTCATTCATTCACTCATTCATCCATCCGTCCATATATCGATCCGTATATATCGATCAATCAGAAAACTCTTTAAATCATTAAAAAAATCTTTTAATCATTCATTCTATTATCCACCCACTATTCATTCATTCACTTTTTTATCCATCCATCCATCCATCCAGCCAGCCAGCCAGCCATTCATTATTTCATTCGTTCATCCATTTATTCACTCACTCACCCGACAGATAATTTTTCCTTAAATGATAATGATTCCTCGGTACCATTGCTCAGCGAATGGCCTGTTTAACATAATAATAATAATAATAATAATAATAAAAATAATAATAATAATCTTCATCGTCATCATTATCATTACCAACATCATCGTCATCATCACTCTCATCATTATTCTCATCATCGTCGTTGTCGTCATCCCAAATTTAGTTACCTTCAAGCTATGATTATTATTAATGATAACATCAGCATTACATGAAGCTAACCAACTAACCAATCAACTAACCAATCAACCAGCCAACCAATCAACCAACCAACCAATCAACCAACCAACCAACAAACAAACCAACAAACCAGCCAATCAACCAACCAACCAATCAACCAACCAACCAACCAACCAACCAACCAACCAACCAACCAATCAACCAATTAACCAACCAACCAAGAGTTTGAAATGACGATCTGTTACTCGAGCATGAGAAGTCATCAACAATGCTATCATCGATGAGATTTCGTTGCTGTTGTTGTTTTAATGATACTGACGTCAGGGCGGATGTTGGTGTTGTTACTGTTGTCATGTTGTTGCTGCTGTTGCTGCTTTGCAATGAAGATAGAAACCTGTATTGTGTTAGAATTGACGTCACCAACCATGTCAATGAAAATAAAAACAACCATAATAACCATAAGAACAACATTAACAACAATGACATCAGCACCACCAACAACAATAATCTATATGGTCGGCGAGTTAGCTCAGTCGGTAAAAGCGCCAAGCTTCAAGCTTTTTGTTGTTATGCGATGGCCTGGTTCGAATACTGTCTGTCCGAATCTCAAAGATGGCTATCAGACAACATACGTTCTTGATATGGAGATCGCGAGTGAATACGAAAACATGTATTTGTTTGGTGTGAAGTGGATAGTGCAGCCAATTGTAGCACAAATGTTCAACTAAGTGCAAAATGTAGTCCTGAATAACAACAACAACAACAACAACAACAACAAAACAACAGCAACAGCAACAACTTACTCAGGCATTAAACTCTTAGTCTTCCTGTGATTAGCATTGATTCGCCTATAACTTTTCTCAACAACACCACAACTACCACAACTACCACCACCACCACCACTACTACTAACGACTACACTACTACCAGTACCACAGCAGCACGCATCGGCATTTGTATTGTGGCTTATTTTGTTACCACTACAGCTACAACCGCCGAATGAATCTTTGTTGATGCTGTTGTAGTAGTAGTTGTTGTTGTTGTGGTAGTTGCTGTTTTGTTGTTTGTTGTGTTTGCTGTGCGAGTGATAGAAGCTTAATGTTTTTCCCTTGATTGGGCTGTCGAAATTTTTTAACTTATTTTTGCGACTTGCCTGGCGACTGCAGACTGCATGCTCGTGATTGTTATAATTGTCGTTGAATTTGTTTGTACTGCTGTTGGTTTTGGTGCTTTTGTTGTTGTTGTTGTTGGTTTTAAGGACGACGTTTTTGTTGCTAGTGATGTTATAGCTGTTGTTGCGATTTAATGTGATGGGGATGCATGATGACGCTATTTTGTCGTCGTCGTCGTCGTCATAGCCGTCTGCGTATCCATCAGCATCCTCGTCGTCATCGTCGTTGTTGTTGTTGTTGGTGCAGTTTGTGACGTCATAATTATTATTATTATAGTTGTTGTTGCTGCTGTTGTTGTTGTCGTTGACGTCATCGATAGGCAGGAATGGAACGATGGGACTGCGAACTTGCAGTGACGACGACAGTGACGATGAATGTAGTTGTTGCTGCTGATGTTGCTGATGCTGCTGCGGGGATGGTTCGATAGCCATGGAAAGTCTGTGATTGATTAATTGATTGATTGGTTGATTGATTGGTTGATTGATTGATTAATTGATTGATTGATTAATTGGCTGATTGATTGAATGACTGATTAATTTAGAGCAACACTAACAAAAAACAAATAACATAACTAAATAAATTTTACATAGGAAACTTACAAACAAACAGATCTACAACCACCTCCTCTCTCTCTCTCTCTCTGTCTGTCTGTCTGTCTCTCTCTCTGTCTCTGTCTCTCTCTCTCTCTCTCTCACACACACACACAAAACAAACACACATACAAATACACACACACGCACACAGCAGACATACTTGTAGTTGTCATCTTCAACGAATTTCTGCAATTCTTCAATGTACCTCACGGAGTTTAAATAGGTCTGTATGTTCGGGTAGGTTGGCAGGTGATCTGTTCGTCGTCGACCACATGGAAATTATTTTGGAAATTATTAAATTATATTATAATTATTAAATTATTATAATTATAATGTTATAATTATAAAATAATACTGAAATAATAATTAGCACCAACGATCCATCATACATTCAATCAATCAACCAACCAGCCAGCCAATCAACCACCAGCCAATCAATCAACCGGCCAATCAACCAACCAGCCGACCAAGCAACCAACGAGCCAACCAACCATAATTTGACAGTTGGAACTCAGTGATCATCCTGATGATGTTATTCATCTTGACCCTCCTCCGTTCCGTCTCCACCCCTCCTGAACTGTTCGGGTGTGCCACGTCGATGTAAATTAGGTCGGTCAGGTACAAGCCTGTCCAATCAGATAATGAGAAACTAGGTCAACGAGGCTGTTTTTATTTTTGTCCAATAATAATAGGTCGAGAAATTTTGTCGCTAAAATATTTTTTTTTCACGATAAATCATGAAATTATTTCAATGAAACAATATTGTTGACCAATCAATCAATCAATCAATCAATCAATCAATCAATCAATCAATCAATCAATCAATCAATCAATCAATCAATCAATCAATCAATCAATCAATCAATCAATCAATCAATCAATCAATCAATCAATCAATCAATCAATCAATCAATCAATCAATCAATCAATCAATCAATAAACCGACCAACCAACCATCCAATCAATCAATCAATCAACAAACCAACCAACCAACCATCCAACCAATCAATCAATCAATCAATCAATCAACCAACCAAGATAGGGGATAATAGGTAGACGTGAGCTGTTGATGTGTTCTCTAAGTTTTGAATGGTTATCATTGGCTGAAAATAAGTCTGAAAGTTTGTCGTACGTGTGTCTATCCTTTTTTGAGAGCATCTGAGAGTGTTTGTGCTTGTTTGTTTGTTTGTATGGATATGTATGTGTTCGTTTCTGTGCGTGTCTGCATATATGTGTATGTGTGTGTGTGTGTGTTTGTGTGTGTGTGTGTGTGTAACTAATCGATAAATGTGTGTTTATATTGTGTGTTTCTGTTTAGCAATTTATAAACCACTGAACCAGTCTCATCACGTTTATCAATAAATCGCAAACTAACTCATAAACCAATAAACTAAGATCGATCGATCAATCAATCAATCAATCAATCAATCAATCAATCAATCAATCAATCAATCAATCAATCAATCAATCAATCAATCAATCAATCAATCAATCAATCAATCAACGAACGAATCAATCAATCAATCAACCAACCAACAAATCAATCAATCAACTAATCAATCAATCAACTTACACTCCACGTCTTCTCGAGCCTATAGACAGCGGCACTCTGAAGGGCAGAGACGATGGCGAGTGCAGAGTGCAAGTTGTTCAACTCCAATAAGTGCTGGATGGATGGAGGGATTGATTGAATAAATGAATAAATGATAGATAAATGATAGTGTAGAAATGAAAATACGATAGATAGACAGACTGAGACAGACAGACAGACAGACAAACCTTGGCTATCTTTATGAAGTGACTCATTATCTCCCCTCTTGCCTTCACCGACGTTCCTGACAATATTTCTTTCTGCACCCAGAAGTTTATCTAGTGGTGATGAAGACGACGACGATGGTAATAATTACAAGACTAACGATATAATAATAATAATAATAATAATAATAATGATGATGATGATGATAATAATAATACTCACGTGATTAAATCTCCTGGTGAAAGCGACGACATTGGGGGCTACCGTTAATTTATCCTTCGCAGTCCAGGAACACGTGGTCAGTTCCTTGAAAAAGCATTTCATTCTTTGTTACATTATATATCTTTGTATAATTATGACGTCACGTTTGTTTGTTTGCTTGCTTGTATGTTTTCTTTGTTATGTTTGTGATGTTATGCAACTGTACACCAACGCATACGACACAAATAATACAAAAATATTACATACAAACATGTACACTTTTTATATAAGCGTGTATATCACTGTAATGTGGATTTTGTATCCCAAACAGTTAACATGGGAGTAAAATATTTTTAAGGTCTCTTAGTGCACTGAGTAAAAATAATATGGAAATCCCCGTTTGAATTCCTCTCATGTCATTTGCTTCATTCTTTCACAAAAAAAACTATTTTCTACCTATCTTTCTATCTGTCGATTTCTCCACCAATCATTCCATCCACAATAATAAAAATATTCTGAATAGGCACAATTTATATAAGCGCACGCACAGACACGCACACACACAATCACACATTTTCGCACACACAGATACATTCTTTCTCTTTCTCTTGCGAAAACAGACCAAATGCACACTTTCTCTCTCACATACAAAAACACAGTTTTTATTTCTCTCTCTCTCTACCTCTCTCTCTCACTTTCTCTCTCTCTCTCTCTCTCTCTCCATCTATTTTTATTTCTTTCTTTCTTTCACACACACTCTTTCTTTCTCTTTATCTGACACATATACACGTGTACACAATCTGTCTGTCTTTCTCTCACTCTCTCTCTCCGTATTTCTCTCTCTCTCTCTATCTATCTCAGTTTTCATGTGTACACATTTTTTAATTCAGCTTAACTTTTCAAGACCAAAAAATTAAATTAATTCATATGATGATGGATGATGACGAATGAAGGAAGAGCTCAGTCGTCTCTAACTAATGATCAATTTTTCAATCCAGACACAGATAAAATTAGCATTTAAAATATGAACGATCTATAAAAATTAGAGCTATGTCATATGAACTATCATTATTATCGCTGTTGTTGTTATTACTATCATCATTATAAGTAATAGTAATAGTATTATTATTATTATATTATTATTATTATATTATTATATTATATTATTATATATAGTATTATATATTATCACTAAAATTATTTCGACATCATCAACCCTAACACCATTAGCAATTTGATATAATATTTCTGCACTTATATTTCTAATTGCTTGAATTAAATATACATAATTATGATAATTATAATTGTTATTATATTTTTATATAATATTAACATTAGTTGAAATCAGCATTACTCAATTGCTATTAATGAAGAGAATACCACTACCATATATAATTAATAATAATAATTATTTTATAGTATTATATTATTATTATTATTCTTTATTTTCATTGTTATTATTATTATAAATATTATTATATACATATATATTATTTTTAATATTCACTTTAAAATAGTTATCTCAAAGTAAATATTTTGGCTTGTGAGATAGATAAACAACAGTAATAATAATAAACAACAGCAATAAGCAACATAATAACAATAATAATAACAACAACAACAATAATAATAACACAGCAATTGATAAAATTATAAACTGCACTTACACATTTACAATAATGAATTACTATTACTGCTACTACTACAGCTACTGCTACTACTACTACTGCTGCTACTGCTACTACTACTACTGCTGACAATTATATTACTGAGGAAAAACATAACATCATTACCTCTGGTTGTATGGCTTTAAAGATGATCATATCCATTACGGTCATCTGGCTCTGTGTGTGTGTGTGTGTGTGTGTGTGTGTGTGTGTGTATTCAAGTATTCAATGATATGTGTTTATTCATTTCTGCCGTCTTTGAACAAAAATTTGTTGACTTAATAACATCTTTCTAAACTTGCAGACTATGACCAAAATGCAAAGAAAAAAAAATTATGTTTAACATATAACACAGATAACAGATACATCTATAGAAGAGAGAGAGAGAGAAAGAGAGAGAGAGAGAGAAACAAAGAGAAAGAGAAGAAAAGACAAGAATAGACTGAAAGAGAACGAGAAAGAAAAGGAAAAAAAAGAAAGGGACAAAGAAAAGAAAGGAGGAAAAGGAGATGAGAGAAAGAGAGAGGAAAAGAGACAGAAAGAAAGAAAGAGAGAGGAAGAGTAAGAGAGCGAGAGAGAGAAAGAGAGAGATCAAAGCCACATAATGTTTCAACATTAAAGTCATACAAATGAGAAGACATAAATCTCAATCAATTGATTAGCAGCGTAAGTACACACGCAGCATAAAATAGATTGAGGATAGGCAAGATATCTGTTATACGTACATAGCATATACGCCCCACTACCTAAGAAAATACCGAAAAAATATACTTATTATAAATAATAATAATATTATTATTATTAATCCATAATAAGGATATAATTAATTAAACCATTCCATCTGTAGTGTATAACGCAGTACGTATGTATAAATAAAGAATTATTTTATTTATTTTACGAAGTATTTTTTAAATGAATTGAATTAAACTTTTTTTTTAATTCAAACAAACGAACGAACGAACGAACGAACGAACAAACAAACAAACAAACAAATCAACTCACAGCAAAATTTTCAGAAGAAACTTTGAGTAGATCGGTAACGACCATGCCGTCGTGATACTTTGACGGCGATGTGGTGGCGCTCAGTGCCGACGAATTAGAATGTGAGGCCGTCAGGGTTGAGGTGGTACCACCGAGGGCAGGTATCGCCAGAATTTTGTGTTTTGTCGGCGTTGAATTGGACGGTTTCCTCTTCATTGTTGAGTGATAGAACTGAAAAATATTCGGCAAAAGTTATTTAATCATTTTTATTTATTTTATTTTGATTTACATGAAAAATTGTATTCTCTCTTCAATACGACAATTTTTCAGAGGCATGAAGAAACAAACCACGCATCACACGCGGGAATCTATCCTTGCAATTGAATCCAGTAACTGCGACAGCAGCACCAAGCACTTTACCGCTACACTATCTCACGCCGCCAAAAGCATATATAATCATTTTTTTCATAAATAATGGCGTCATCTTCATCAATAGGAAAGATAATCATCCTAATTTTTTTCATCACCATCATCATCATCATTACTATTATTATCATCACCACCAGCCTTATCACTATCATCGACATCTGCATTATCGCTCGCCATCATCGTCTCGTCGTCTCATCATTAACATCCTTCGATCAGAAAAACCCAAGGGTAAAAGCAGCAAAATTAAAAAAAAACCCTAAAAAATATAATAAATATATATATTTTAATTTTCTTAGCATACCTAAAAAAACCAAACCACCGCCAGAGAAAAATATATAACAGGTAAACAATAACAACAGACAGCTTCTACGAAAGAAAACCACCTATCTACCTACCTACCTATCTCTCTACTATCGTAAGTAATGGTGACTCTGATTCATTTTGAATGATTTTAAACAGGACACATATATAAGAACCAAAACAAAAAAGAATAGCGACAACAAAAACGACGACAGAAGCGGTAACGACCACAGCAACAACAATAACAACAACAAAGAAACAAAAACAAATTTTAAACAACAATTCAAAACACAAGTTCTGGCTAAGACGCTATGTTAGGTTAGGGTCGTTGTTGTTGATACTAATGTTGTTTCTGGCGGTTCAAAGAAAGAACTGCCTACTTAATAGATAACTAAAATATTGTAAACGAACGAATGAATGAATGAATGAATGAATGAATGAATGAATGAATGAATGAATGAGTGAAAAAATTAGTTGCTGGTTAGTTGAATGATTGAATGACCGATTAAATGAATAAATGGTTGAATGATTAAATGAATGAGTGAATAAAAAAACGTTGAAAAAAAACGAATGAATGAATGAATGAATGAATGAATGAATGAACGAACGAACAAATGAACCAACGCATAAATGAACAAATAAATAAATGAATAAATGTGTAATTTGTGGACACATGTAAATTAAGTAATAAATGAATAAATAAATAAATAATTATAAACTTACACGCAAACAAGAAATGAATTTATAAATTTGAAACATAAGAATGAAGAAATGAGGGATCGATGGAATGAATGAATGAATGAATGAATAAATGAATGAACGAATGAATGAATGAGAAAATTAAACAAAAAATGAATGAACGAATAGATGATGGAAAGAATGAATGGAATGAAAATTAACCATGCAATGAACTTGAAGATAGAGTAACATTTACACAAATTCTTATACTCAATTAATCTTAGCAAAATTTTTAAAATTTTATCAAAAAAAAGAATAATTTTTAACACATAAATGTTATCAACAATATAGATCCAATCATTTAAAACCGTATCTAAAATGTGCAGGGTGAACGAATGAAAGATTCATCCGACGAATCAATGTCAGAATGAGATAACCAAAAAATTACTCATTAAAAATGTATCAATAATAAAACCTTTTTGATACCTTTTGCTGGCTCACAAATTACTTTCTGTTTAATTATCCATTGAAATAGTCAATTTATTTATTAAGTAATTTATTAACTTATTCTTTAATTAATTAATTAAGTTAATAAATTTAAAAAAAGAATTCTTATTAATGTATTTTCATAAGTATTTTATGTTCTTACGTATTTGAATCTTGTATCCAATATAATAGATATTAATGATTGAATATCTTCAATTGAAACCCATATCAAACTTTTTACTTTTAATCAATAAATTTAATTAATTAATAGATTAATTAAACTGAAGCTATTTATTAATTAATATAATAATTACCTACCATTAATTATACAACCGCCATTATTCTAAAAAAACCGTTCAAGTTGAAATAAAAAAAAGATTAAAACGTGAACTTCATTATGCTAAAATTAAAAATTTAAGGATGAACACACATCTGAGTTCAAGATGAAGTGCTTATGTTTGCTATGCTATACTACGCTATGATCATTTCAAATTCATTATATATATATATATATATATATATATATATATCATGTATGTGTGTGTGTGTGTGTGTAAATGTAGGTTTGTGCGTATCTCTCTCTCTCTCTCTCTCTTCCTCTCTCTCTCTCTCTCTGCGGTGTGCGTGTGTGTGTGTTTTTAAGTGTATTTGTGTGTGTGAAGTGAAAAGCGAAACAAGGGTATATATATATATATATATATATATATATATATATATATATATATACTTACTCACATAATATGTGTTTGTGTGTGTGATTTGTTTGCAAATACATACATACATGTGTTGTTCATTATATTGTGAAAAATAACAACAACAATAACAATAATAATAACAATACTAATGACAAAAAAGATGTTCAATGTTTTTGACACCAACCAGAGTTAAAATTTTTAGATGCAAATTATACAATTTTCGCTAGCACTACGATTATTAAGACAAACTAACAAATTAATTATGACAAATTACGACACACACAAATATTTTAAAAGATATGTAAACACTTTAAACACGTACATACATAGGCACACATACATGTGTACACAGATAGACAAACAGATACGCATACATACTTACATAATATGTGTTTGTGTGTGTGATACATAGATACCAACATACATACATATTAAATAAACACGTACGGCAAAATAAACAATACAAATGCCAGAAAATACAAAATGAAATACATACCAAGACGAAGCAACTATGAATAAAAAATAAACAATAAAAACCTTGAGCTATTTTCTAAGGCAACTAACAACATATACGCTAAGACAAATATTGATTGACTGAATTAATAATAAACATACACCAATCACACACACACACACACACACACACACACACATCCAAGCAAAATACAAAACATTAATATACGAAATACCTGAGTTAATGAATGCTTATAATAAAACAAAAATAAAAAAAACTTCTTTAAATCATTACAAACAGCAATGTTCGGTTTATATATGCTGGTTAAAGACCATAATTAATGCAGCAATTTAGGAAATCTACCGAATTTCTAGCTTCGGGTAGTTGAATAGTACCAAGGTAATTATCCCAAACAAAGAAACCCTAGCAATTAGTAAAGAAGACGGTAAAATTAATAAAGTCACTGATAACGGAGAACGTAAATCACAGGGACAAAGTGCTGAAGATGATTGAAAATCACCGCTTAAATTACCTCATATGTATATATATAATATGCATTTGTATAAATATATATAAAATGTATATATATAATATAATACATATATATTACACGATGAAACATATCAATAATATTTATATAGTTTATGTAGATCAATTTTATGTACATGAAAATTTTTCTAGGTATCCCATATAGTATATCTCTACGAATGTGTGTGCGTGTGTGTGCGTGTGTGTGTCCCGCGTATTTGATTATTTATTAGAATTAACGCCCATCAACAGAAAATAATGAATAAATACGACACAACGGCACAGAAGCGTAATTGCTTAATGCCCCAGAACGGCCTAATTTCCTAAATGATGTTTTTCTCTACTCAATTTTAATAAGCTGATAACTATTTATCTATTTATTAATTTAATTATTTGTTTGTATATATGTTTGTCTGTTTGTTTGTTTGTTACTTTGTATCAATGTTTGTTTGTATGATCATTTGTTTTATTTCTAGATATGTTTGTCTGTTTGAGGTTTCGTGAGCTTATGCTTGCGGCATGTCAATTTTTCGTTTTGTTTAACACTATATGGAAAACAAGAAAAACAAAAATGAGAGAGAGAAAAAGAAAAAGTAAAAGAGAGAGACAACAAAAAGTAGAGAAAGAGAGAGAAATAAAAAAAAACAAAAAAGGGAAAAATTGAAATAATAAAATACGATATAGAACTAGAAAGAGAAAGAAAGTTACAGAGAAACCGGAAAGAGAGAGAGAGAGAGAGAGAGAGAAAGAAAGAGAGAGAGAAAGAGAGAGAGAGAGAAAAAAGAGAACGAAAGCAAACAAGAAATAGAGAGAAAAAGAGAAAGTGAGGGAGAGAGCAAACGAGAGAGAAAGAAAGAGAAAGAGTGGAAGAAAGAGAGAGAGAGAGAGAAAGAGAAACAAAAAAAACGAAAATGACAGAAAAAAATAATGTAACTCTAACGGAGATTCAATAACTCAATATATAAAGGGTCTGAACAGAAAAGTAAGACACTGACAGAACAATAAATAATAATAATAATAAAAACAAATAATAATAACAAATAATAATAATAATAATGATGATGATGATGATGAAAGCAAATAAAGAAAATAAATAATGAACCAAAACGTGTCTTCTTTTTGAGAACAGGTTTTGTTTTTCGTGAAAAAAAAGCTGAAGTACCGATCGAAGCAGCAGCAGAAGCAGCAGCAACCGCATCAAAAGCAATAACACTGCTACTATACAACCAAAAACGAACTATCGGTTCAATAAAATAAAGTGGTCAAAAAAATGATATGAAATAGAGTTAAACTTAATCAAACTGGTAAATACCATTTCGCTATTTAATATGAATGAGTACTAATAGAAAATGTTAGTTCATAATAAACAACAACAACAACAACAACAACAACAACAACAATAATAATAATAATAATAATAATAATAATAATAGTCAACAACAATAACAACAGTAGCATCAATTTTTTAAGTACCAGTTGATTTATATATGAACAGCTAACGAGTGGGGTAACACGTTATAACGATTTGGTTTTCTTCCGTTGATCTACATTATTATTGTTGTCGTTGTTTTTGTTGTTTTTATTGTTATTATTACTTTCTACCTTTACACTCAAGAAAAAACAAATGTTTCAACTTTTGAAAAAACCGACAACCAGGGAAAGATAAAAAAAAACTAAACGAAGATCATATGCAAGTGTGAATGAATTAAATTTCTAAACAACGCTTGCATGTTAGTCCGTCTAAAATACACACACACACACGCACGCACGCACGCACACGCACGCACACACACGCACGCAGAAGACACAGCCACAAATATGCACATACATACAAATACACACGCACACACAGACACAAACAAACACAACGATAAAACAGTTAATTAAAACCAGAATAAACATCTCTGTAGAAAAACTAAAAAAGTTATTATACATGAAACCCAAAATAACATTCGCATACCATGAACCATAAAAAGTAAAGCTGATACCATCAGAGGGATAATGAGAATGACGTCAAACGAACAAAAATTTTACGACTGACGTTAAAGAAAATAATGATGATAACAATAATAACAAGAAGAAGAAGAAAAAGAAGAAGAAGGAGAAGGAGAAGAAGAAGAAGGAGAAGAAGAAAAAGAAGAAGAAAAAAAAGAAGAAGAGGAGGAAGAAGAAGAATGATCAAAGGTGGTGACATATTTTTAATAAACACATCAACACTAACCAAGACAACATCAATTAATAAGGTGTGGTTCTTTAGCACCCCAGCTAACAACAACCACAACAATAACAACAACAATAATCATAATCTAGATAAGATAAAAAAATTTTAATAATATATAATTATCTTTGATATGAAAATCCTGGTACAGTTCAATTATATATTAATATAATTAAGTATATGTGTATATGTATATATATGTGTGTGTGTGTGTGTGCGCGTCGGTGTGTGAGTGAGTACATACACACGTTCACACACACATTTCCACACGTACATACATATAATAAAAAAGTTTTATAATAATATTTAATGATTTATGTGTGTGTTCTCTGGAGGTGAGAAAAGTATTTTGTGATGACAAAAATTTATGGACATGGAAAATTGAAATATAGCCAAACGAAATCAATTCTAGCAAGAGTAGAGAAAACGACCATAATATATCGAAATAAAGTTAAATATAATCACATAATCATTACTTCAAAAAATTAGAAAGACAAACAAAAAACAGACACACACACACACACCAAAAAACAACAATATCCAAAAATACACACCAATTCTAACCGGTATACAGATGAATAGGTTATCCATCATTACGGGACATACACAAATTAATGAACACAAAATGATCATTCCATTTATTTATAAGTTTTTTAATCTCTCTCTCTCTTTCTCTGTCTCTCTCTCTGTCTCTCTCTCTGTCTCTCTCTCTCTCTCTCTCTCTATATATATATATATATATATATATATATATATAAAGTCCACTAACTAATGGAAAAATAATAGGTCTTATGGTTTTACATTCAGGTCAAAATACGATAACCAATTCATGTGCTACTAAAATATAAAGCACTTAAAAATATAAAGTGAAATGGATCTTTTAAAATGATGAAATGATTTTTTGCGATCAATAACATCTGTTATTAAACATACCCACACTTACAAACACATACACAAACACACACCAAGACACACACACACATACACATACATATATATTACTTATACATACATATGCACTGCACACACAAACACAAAAGCATTAGCACATACAATTATAAACACAGACACAAACACACACACACATATATATATATATAGACACACCTCAATATGCATACTTTGACCTAGCTAATGTTAACATAACATGTGGACAATGAAGCCATAAATTTAAATGAAGACAACCACAAACCAACGAAAAAACGGAGAGAATTTTATTCAAGCTGAAGATGATGAAGATGGTGATAATAAAGATGATGATGGCAATGATGAAATCCTTTGACGATGATGACGACGATGATGATGGTAGTGGCCTTAATGATGAGAATACTATGAGAAAGATGACGATGATGATGGTATAAAAGTTGATGATGATGAAAAATGATGATGTCGAGTTAAACTGATTACTCTGATATTAATTACGATGAAGACTTCATAGTGATAAGAATGATTAATTAATGGCTGGCTGCCGATGGTAATGACAAAACTGATGTTAACCAAGTTGTAGTAACGATGATGATAGAGTTAAAAGAAACAATTACAATGCTGATAACATGATGGGCCAATGATTATCATCATAATAATGATGATAATTATCAGTACAATGATGATAGAGTAAGATGATGCAAAAAACAACGATGACGATGATGATGACGACGACGATGACGACGACGATGACGATATGGAGGTATCATATCATCATGATATGCTTCCCTTTATACACGGCAAAGGCACTTGAAATCAAAATGCATTTCTCGTTTCATGTTACATGGTTTGTTGGTTGAGTTTGCATTTGTGTGTGTGTGTATGCGTGTGTAATTGTGTATGTATGTGTGTGTGTGTGTGTGTGTGTGCGTGAAAGCGTGTCTGTGCCACCTAGCTGTATGGTTATTAATTGCCTTTACTTTCTTGTAAGTAGAATGTTTTATTACATGGTTTTGTATCTTGAATGGGCTTTTTTAGTTTTACGTGCTTCTGTTTTTATGAGGTTTGTATCTTCATTGTGTACAATTATACTAAATTTTTGTACAAAAGTTGTATAAAAGTTGAATAAGAATTTGTATAAAAAAGTTGTATAAAAGTTGTATACAAGTTTGTATAACAGTTGTATATATACGAATTGTATATAGGTAATAATATCTTGTATGTTACAGAAAAAATATCTTTTATCAAGTCTTTGAAAGACCAGACTCAGACAAACACAGACTTTGCAGCAAAATAAAAAAACAATTAGAAAAACCAAAATAAAAAAAACAGAAACATCATACAAAAAATAAATTACAACGCAAAACAGACAACGTATGAATGTACATATCAAGAAAAAAAAAACAAAAACAAAACATTCAAATAAATTTTTGTTGGTTTGCTTTCTCGAAAACGAATGTGTAAAGTATGAGAAATACTTCATATGTGTTGTGCCTGTATCAATACAATACAAGACAGCAAAGGTTGTTGTTTGTATCAAAACAATACAATACAACATTGCATACACTGTCTGATAAACAGTAATGCTTAATTAAATTGCATAACTTCTCATAAATAGTCATTATTGATATTTGCATGTCAAATACTTTTACAAGCAAATAATAAAATTTAACATCATGGTGTCCTATAGACATCATCATCATCATCATCATCATTGTCGTTCATCATCATCATCATCATCATTGTCGTCGCCATCATTAGAGCATACAAGTATTTTCACAAGCAAATATTAAGTTTATCATCATCACCATGCTTCACATTCTTTATCATTTCGTCATCGTCTTCATCATTTTGTTTCAGTAATATTGATAACAGCAACAACAGTAGCAGAAACAACAACAACAAAAACAATACTAACAACAGCAACAACAACAATTATAATAATAACAATAACAATAAAAATCAAAGTTGTGGGAGTTGAATGACATTTTAACACCAATTCTTCAAATATTAAAGTCCATCCTCATCATAATTACACACACACACACACACACACACACACACACACACACACACACACACACAGGCACACGTGCAGCACGTACACAGACACACATGCCTTTAATGTTTGTTTGCAGTATGCAAACATTTGCATTATTAATGTCCGATGTATCTGATAATATATAATATATATATATATATATATATATACACACATATATGCGTGTGTGTGTGTGTGTGTGTGTATGTGTGTGTGTGTGTATTGACTGAATGAACAAAAAATGCAAGAACGAATAAACAAAAACGACAATAAATGTAACACCACACTAATAAAATATAATAAAATATTCGTTTAACAAGAATGAGAAAGAAAAACAATGATTGACAGTGCACTACTATCGACAAAACACGACACACACACACACAAACACACATACATACACACTCAGAGGTTAAATTTCATTACACATGAAAGAGTTTCTTAATAATTATTTATTTATTATTTACAAAGGGGTGTATGAATGTGAACTAGTAAAAAAATGTCAATCAGATGATTGGCTGTCTATTTTAGGGTTTATGGCTCTTGTCTTTAGGTTTCTAAGTGTATGTGTATGTTTGTATATGTATTTCTATACTTTGAAAAACATCACAATACAAATCGCCATTTTACCCTTAATTCATTCGCTTAATCACTCATTCATTCACTCATTTATTCACTCATTTATTCAATCATTTATCACTCATTCAGTAACTTATTCACCCACTCATTCACTCATTCAATGGTTCACTTCAGCTTAGCATATTTAAATGGTAATGAAATGTTTACAAAGATTTCATGCTGCATTATGCCAATATAGGTCAAATAACATGTAACTATATACGCGTGTGCGTCTGCGTGCGGGTGTGTGTGCGTGTGTATATGTGTTTGTAAGTGTATTTGTATATATGTGTATACATGATAATCTTTGTGTGCAAAAAGGTATAGAGATATTGCCGTTTTTATAAGCATTTGGTATAATTTTTATTACAACTGTTGAGATACCACACTCATCCTAATCAACAACAACAACATCATCATCATCACCCCAACCATCATCATCATCACACCACAATCATCATCATCACTATCAAGAACATAACTTCACCAACCTCATTGCTAGTGGTATATTATTATTATTATTATTATTATTATTATTATTATTATTATTATATTAATTAATTATTATGGAAACATAATTTCAACAACTGCTTCAAATAATTTTATTTCATTTATATTTCCAATAATTAAATCTATAATTAAACCATAATTAAATGGACATTTAAGACATAAATAAATAAATAGTGTTACATAATTATTCAGCAAGTGAATTTTCAGAATCAATTAAAAAAGTGTATGTGTGTGCGTGTGCTTGTGTGTGTGTGCAACTATATTATTCAACAGTATTTTTATTGCACAGTATAGTCATACCTGCTATCATGATTACAAAATGATACTACATGACACTAGCACTGTTTACTATTCACTGCAGTCAACAAAAAATACGAAATACTATAACAAACTCACAGTATTATATCATTATCATATCATCAACAACAGCATTACATCATTATCATTGTATATCACGATACTGTCATTGCGTTTACCAGTATCATGATACTGTCATCATGATTACCGGTACCAAATTGTGGTATATAGTACCGGTACCGGTACTATATACCACAACCACCAAAAAATTTAAATAAAATAACATACTCACAGTAGCATTTTTAGATATTATGATACTATCATTGTTTACAATTTTTATTTTAAATTTTATTCATCGAAACCAGAAAAAAACAGAAGAATCACCACAATGACTGAAAAATAAAATAAAATATCAAGCTCACTGTATTATTTCTGGAAACTTCCTCCTCAAATGACGAGCCAATGAGGTCAGGGCTTATACCTCTGTTCACCAATCCATCCATTGCCTTTGTCTGGTTTTTTAGGGAGGAAATATTTGAGTAAAATTATTTGTAAATAAATACAAATATTATATGAAAAAATTAACTATATATATAACTCACTACATAATTTATTTTAAAAGAGAATTTCGGCTTTAATTTTCCATGTATCTTTTAGTTATTTCAGTTTTTGTAATGTAATTCTATCAGTGAACAGTTTTTAATTTTAATGAATATTTTCGTGTTTCTCTTATGCCAAATCAGGCTGGTTAAGGTTGTGATAGTAGCCCACATACCACCTATTTTATTATACATATAAGAGAGTGACTTGGATTAATTGAATACAATGTAACTCTAGTACTGAATCTTAGATAGTGAGTCTCAGTCTCCTCACTCAACTCAAACGAGTAATTTTACTTACTGGCTAAACTAAAGTCTAAACTATACAAAATAATCTACAATTTACTACACTATGAATTATTTTTTATTCCTTTATTAAAAAATTAATTAATTACTTAATTGATTAAATACTTTACTATATACAAATTTTAAAAAATGGAAACAAATTCTAAGCTGAGCTAACCATTAAAATAAAAATTGAGCCTACTGACAAGATGATACAAGAACAAACAGATGATACAGAACAAACAACAAACAGATCAACCAATAGCTCCGAAAAATCTTTCAGTTAATTAAGGAATTCCGGGAAAAATTTAATATAAATATGTTTCAGGCAATTACAAAATTTTATTAGATTTTAAATCGTTAAATTGAATTAAAATTAAAAATTAAATCATAATTAAAATATAATTATAATTAAATTAAATTAAATATTTCCGTGAATGAACTCTGACAAGTGAACCAGTTCAGACAGATGACAAAAAATTAATTTAATAATGATTCGAAATATTAATTATTTTATTAATAATTATCTTTTTTTAAATTTAGATCCCAATTAGTCACAAAAAACATATTTTCAAGGTAAATTTAGGTGAAATATTTAATGGAAAACATTGAAAATGAAGTTAATTCTTTGTTTACACTCGCAAAAGTATGGAGAGCTAGCAAAATTTGACAAACTATTTATAAAATGAACATTTTCATCTTCACTGGAAAATTTGGTGAATCATCTTACCTTGCTTCTCTTGTAACCTTGGTGTGAATTTTTATTCCAAAATTTTTCATTACTATGGCGGTTTTCACTTCATTTTAACCATTTAAATATGTATTTTACATGTTTTTCATTATATTCGATTAAAGGTTTGCGTATGTATAAAAAATGTTTAAAAAAGCGGTCATGCAGTAATATGTGGGATTCATATTGCAACAGGTTTGCTATTTAACATTGGTGAATTGCATCGAATAATTTCGTGCCCTCACTGCTTATAATATACATTTGTTCAATACAATCATTACGAGAAACATCAAAAGTTTTAGAATCAGGTAAGATAATAGAAAGAATATAGTAATAGAGCGGTTAGATGTATACATGGATATATCTATAGATGTATGTTAAAACAAATTAATTCAAACAAATTGAATAAAGTTCAAGACACATAGCCAGACCAAGCGATAATTGAAGATAGATTATGAACAACGCTATTGGGATTTGATGGAGAAAAATTCTTTATTTAAATTTTGATGGTATACTAGAAAATAGACACATTAAAAATTTGTCATTAATCGCATTCCAGTTGCGAGCTAACTAACTGTTGAACTTTTTTAAAATAATCGTCAGAAAGACAGGATCGTTTTGACCAGTGGCTATTTAATGAATATTATTAAAATTAATTCAATTAAACAGCATTGTTGTACTCTCATTATTAAGAATTACCAATTACAAATTATAATTAATTTTTAAATTGAAAGAATCCTATATTTATTTTACTAAATACCTACGTGCGAAACTACGTAAGTATGATAGATGGAGATAAATTAGCAATTGAACCGAGTTTAGACCACTAGTTCTCGATCTAAAATTTTTTATCATCTTTCAATATTATTGGATAATTTTTGATGTATAATGTTTCCAGGTCAGTCAGTTTCTCTAAGCAAGATTTGAATATAGTTCAGTCATTCAATGGATTTGAAGTCACATAAAACAAACTATACAATTTTCAATTGTTGAAATGCTATTTTGTAAAAACACATCAACAATTTAAAATCAGTAAAATTAAGTCCGAATAATTATTAAAGGATTTAAAACCTCATTTAAAGAGCAACCTTACTCCTTAAAAAATTATGTTATATTTATAGTTTTTTGACATTTCAACAAAGATTATTGCTTCCGTTTTAGTTGTTTATAAATCGCTCAGAAAATTTCTCCTAGCTGGGAGAAATAGTGAAAATAATTTATTATTACATAATCTATTAAACTAATTTATTCGCTCGTTTCATTTTGAAAACTTAAATAATAAATTTTGATATAATCACTTTTTCAAAATGCCGCAATTCTAGTGGGAACAGAAACCGATCACGAAATCCTGGCTGTCATCAAGAAATTGTTGTCGTAAAAATTAGAGGAGATCCGTCAAACAAATTAGGACTTAGGAGCATATTGAAATTAATATGCCGAAATATAACAGTCACTATTCAGATTACCACTACGCTACACCGTCATCATCCACTGGAGGTTATTCCGACCGATACAACGTGCCAACGAATCCATACTACGAGGGTAGTAAACGTAACTACTATTATTTGCCTGCACCCCCATCGTCATCCGACTCATCTTGGTCACATCGGCATCATTACTCACGTTCCTCTGGCTCCCACAGACATTTGAGTCCTTCAGATAGATACAAGTCCCACTCACGAGATAGCAAAAATGATTCCTACAGATATTCCAGATCAAAGAGGAAGGACCCACTTAATGATGATGATGACGACGACGACGATGAAGATGACAACAAAGATGACGATCCTAAGGACGACAGCAGCGTTGAAAGGAGCAGGAAGAGAAAGCACAAAAGCTCCAAGTCATCATCCACCAAACACAAATCCAAAAAATCATCCAGGCGATCTCCCCTAAGTGATGATGAAGAAGATGATGATTATAAAAGTTCCTCCAGTCGTCACAAGGCTTCTAATAAATCAAAGAAAGATGAAAAATCTTCAAAGTATACCAAAAAAGTCAAGCACCATTCATCCAGGCACAATTCAGTTGACAAACATTCAAAATGTAATGACAGGAGATCGAGTTCTATAGAAACATCTAAAAAATTGAAAAAACCAAGCAAAAAATTGAAAAATAAAAAATTAGTCGATTCAGATGCATCAAGTATCAGTGACAATTCATCATCGTCCTACTTGTCTTCAGGTGAGGCTCCCAGTAAAAAGATTAAAAAATATGTTTCTCCTCATAAAACTCTTCCGAGAGATACAACGACTTCATCAAAGAAATCACTGTTGAAACACAATGCACTTGCTTCATTAGTATATGAAAAAACTTCACTGGATAAATCAAGATTAGGCAATGAAAATAAAACAAGGCAGATGGTAAAGGATACTAACAGCGGTAATAATAATTATAAAAATAACAAGTGTAATGATTACAAAGACGATGATGATCTAACAGATAATGAGGACAAACCATCTCTCAATGATTCAAACTCAAAGCCTTACTCGCCTACAGATATAGATAAATTAAATAGGTTGGTAGTTGTCTTTTCATTTGTATTTTTTATTCATCACTTCGTTCTTTTTCAAATTTTTATGTTCTAAATTTTTTTCCCTAACAGGAGCCCAATAGGAAAGTCAGAATCTAACCCTACAATAATCACCGACTCTCCTTGGACCCCAGATGACGATGATGATGATTTTGAGGATGATAATGATGATTATCATGACTCTAGACATAAAAATAAAAAACGTCAGAAAGATGCAAAAGATGATGACTTCTACAAAAACAGCTACAAGCAGCAGCCAAACAATCACCACAAGGGCAGCGGTAGCAGACACGGTAGCAGAGACCGTAGCAGGAGATCGTCCCCTAGAAACACCTCATCATCCATGTCTCACTCCTCTAAGCATAATAAATCTGATGGAAAGCTCACCTTAGAGAAAGTGCGATATGCATCTAGTCTGGCTGCTGAATTGGAGAAACGTAAGTTGTCCACTCGTCTCAACAATAACAACAGCAATGCAAATAGTGGAAGTAGCACGCCACAGAAGAGAAAGCATGAGAACTATGAAGCTGCTGCCACTGGAGCCAGTGTGGTTGCTGCCAGTAATAATGTAAATTGCATTAATAACGTTGCTCTCTCGTCTATAGCCATGCCTCCTTCTTCTTCCTCCTCATCGTCAAGATCAACAATCATTGTTGATCCTCCAGTTGAGAATTCAGCCTCTGAAAATATGAAGAAATCATCCAAAGTTACTCAGCAAGTGTCGTCAACAACGCAGTCATCTTCTTCATCGCTGTCGTCATCATCCACAATAATGTCATCAACCCTGTCCAGTAAAGTGAGGATGCCTGCTCAGACCACAGAGGTTAGTCGGTTTTTATATTTTATAAAATCATGTGTTACTTAATGTTATTTTTAGCTATTTTTGTACGAAATTTTATTATATTCCTTCTGCCTGAGATTGGGTTATATGTTGCTAAAAACAATTAATACAAATTTGCACACACTACTAAATGCATTTTTAGTGGATATCATCAAGTATATAAACACATTGCCATTTGTCTTTATTATTTTCTTTGGCTTTTGAACATGTTCAATGCTATGTTGTTTTGTCAATTTAATCCTAGCTACTGGTCCAATTTATCTATCAAATTTTTTTTTTTTTCCTATTACTAAAACTTAATTTAAACTTCCATTATTCAAAATTCCCTACCTGATAGCATTGTATTGGAGGAAAGGTGAAGTGTAATATCATTATTACTAGTTCATTTTTCAATGATTCTCAGATGTATTTATATATATTGAAACTGTCAAATGCTTGTTTTAATGACCCTGGTATGATATGAAATGTTATTTTTATTAACCCTAGTCCAAAATTTTTCACTCAGGGCTCGCTCATCCCTCTCCCAACCAGCAGCAGGAGACCTCCGCTTCCACCCCTTCCACCTGCAACAACTTCAACTGCGTCATCAACAACAACAGCCACAAAAACTGCAACGACGCTATCAGAAGAGACGATGCTACCGACGTTCATCCAGATATCATCAGACCATTCGATCGTCAGCTCTTCCAAAGCAACTACACCCCTGGTGACCAAACAACTTCCACTTCCTGCCATCGACAGTGACGCCAGCAATGACAACAGCGACAACAACAACGATGACAACCTTAACACTGGCGTCGAGCACCTTGGTAACCATAGTAACAACAGCAATGGCAGTAATAGCAACAACAGTTATAATACTACCGGCAATAATGGTGGTGGTATTAATAATAGTAATAATTATAGTAATAACAATGATAGTAATAATACTGCAGCTGACGGTGCTTATGTGAATTTCAAGAATGCTTTCTCCTTTAATTTAAATCTTGTGAAAGATGCACCCAAGTAATTTTTGCCCATCTATTATACTCTTACTTCATTTTCTTTTCTTTTAATTAGTATTCTTTGGTTTTTTATTTGTGTATGAATTTGTTTTATGTAAATAGATTTATTTATTTTCGATTATTTAATTACATTTGGTTTTATATATTGGGTCATAAGTAAGCTATACTATATTTTTCAGGTATTTCTTTTCAAAATTGTGTAACAATTACATCCTTAGTTGATAGCATTCAAAACTTACTAATTTGATTCATTCCTGTTTAATTATTGCCTAATTTCTGTTAAGATTACTTAGCTAATGAATATGTATCTTGTATAATATTGATAGCTGTTATGTATTGAACATATCATATGATGATACTTTTCCACTATCATTAATTAACAGTTTTGGCAACTCCAGACCCCACGACCGATCCAACAAATTGCTTCCACAGCCACCTCCACCACCTGTCAGTCTTCAGCCTCCATCCAGTACAACATCATCTGCATCTTCGTCGTCCTCATCTTCCACTTCATCATCCACGTCGTTGTATGCAGTGTCATCATCATCATCATCTGCAGCTTCGTCATCTGGAAGGATGTGTCTGTCGAAAAGTTCCTCCATGAAGGATAATAACAAACTTATGCCACCAGGTCGATTGCTTAAAAGGTCAGTCAGGGGTTAAGGGTCTTAAATTTGAGGGTTTCTTCATAGCTATTCAACATATTTGTAACATTTTCTTCCTCAGTGTTTTTTTACGTTTTATGAATGAATAATATTTTATTAGCACGAACCTGTTGAAACTGTATTGGGCTCTGTAATTAATAACAAAAAGTATGTTAATACAAATGTTTCATAACTACATATTACTGCATTTTCATCAATGTCCTTTTAGCATATCAATAATTTCACAACAACTCCCACACACATATACACATACACGCGCACACACGCACACATGCACGCACATACATACATACATACACATAATTTAACATCTATCCTTGTTTAATGATAGCAACATCATTAATTAACCATAAACAATATATATATTAAAAGCTAACAACGTGAACTCAATGACATTGCACTAGCAATGTTACATCAACAATATAGCAGTCAAAAACATCAGCAACATAACACCACAACCAACAAAAACACAACAACAGTATAACAACACTAGCAACCAAACATGAACACAACAACAGACAAAGGATGGCAGAGAACAAGATGAACCTACAGGCCAATTGTGATTGGGGCGAGAGATTCGTCGAGGTCTTCGAGATCATTAGTCAGATTGGTGAGGGCACATACGGACAGGTCTACAAGGCCAAGGACAAGCAAACTGGTGTGTATTAATTATAATATTATTATTTTGTGGCGAGGTGGAGTAATGGTTCAGATGCCTGGCAGTGCTGTTGCAGTGACTGGATTTGAATGCATGGAGATTCCTCTAACACGTGTGATGCACTTATTCATGTGCATTTATATGCATTATGTTTTTATTGTCGACATCGCTGAGAAATACAAGGGAGAGAATTTTAAAAAGAAAAAAGAAATCTTCCCAATTCCTCAAATAGCCATTTTTCTTTTACCAGGTGAGATGGTGGCTCTGAAAAAAGTACGCCTGGAGAATGAGAAGGAAGGATTCCCGATCACCGCCATCCGGGAGATTAAGATACTAAGGCAGTTGGTTCATCCGAATGTCGTCTGCCTGAAGGAAATTGTCACCGACAAACAGGATGCTCTTGAGTTTAGAAAAGATAATGGTCAGTTTTATTGGTGTGCTAGTATCTTCATCAATATATCATGATCATATATCATGATTGTATCTTTATCTATATATCATGGTTTTATCTTCATCTACATATATAAAATGATCGTATCTTCATCTACATATATAAAATGATCGTATCTTCATCTACATATATCATGTGATCATATTCATCGTTTTTAGGAGCATTTTACTTGGTCTTTGAGTACATGGATCACGACCTGATGGGCTTGTTGGAGTCTGGCATGGTCACGTTCTCTGAGATGCACATTGCATCCTTCATGAAACAACTACTAGAAGGTTGGTTCGGTGATAATACCATAATGATGATTCTGATGGTGATGATTCTGATGGTGTATTATCCTCCCTTGGGGTGTTAGTTAATGATGAGGTGATCATAGTTACTACGTTGCAAAAAGCTATGATGAGCTGTTTTCAATAGCGGTTTTTGTCGTTGTCATAAATATTACGTTTAATTATTTTATTTCATAATAAATTATCATAATTCGTAATAAATTATTATTAATTCATAATAAATTATCATAATTCATAATAAATTATCATTAATTACATTAACGACGATGATGACATCAACAGGCCTGAACTATTGTCACAGCAAGAAGTTCTTACACAGAGATATCAAGTGCTCCAACATACTGCTAAATAACAAGTCAGTATTAGCACTGTGCCTGGTTATTATTATTATTATTATCATTATTATTACTATTATTATTATTATTATTATTTGTTTCATGTGTGAGTTTGTATGTAGGAATGCACTGTGTGAATTTTTTGTTGTTGGTGTCTCTGAAAAATGTGAAAAAAATGAATTGGAATGAATGAATGAATAAATTATTGTTATTATTGTTGTTATTATTATTATTATTGTTGTTATTATTATTATTGTTATTATCATCAATGATAGAAGTTTCTAGAATCTTAAATGACTTGGTGATTAATTGCGTGAAATTTATAAAACATTTAGTTAAATAATGTTAAGAAATTGAATGTCAATAGTTTAACTTTGTCAGTATTTTTACAATTATTATTGTAGCAGTAATAATAATTATTATAACAATAAATGATTATAATAATAATTATTATTACAACTGTTATTTGTTTCATTTCTACCAAACCAGAGGTCAGATAAAACTGGCAGATTTTGGTCTGGCTAGGTTGTATTCAGCAGACGAGGAGCGTCCTTACACAAACAAGGTATGGTTTTGTATTGTATTGTGTATTTATTCAGTTTGTATTGCATTATATTGTATTGTTTTGTAGGGTAGTGTATTGTGTTGTGTTGTATTGTATTAAGTTGTGTTGTATTGTACTGAGTTGTGTTTCACGTGTATGTTGTATATACCGATAGAATTTGATGATTTGATGACTTCGACCAATCACCTTATTAATGATGATAGTGATTGATGGTGGAGTTGGTTTTTATGGTGGTGATAAAACTTGAATGGATGGTGAGATTGTATTGTCGTATACATGGAAAAATGATAAGGGTGTGTAACGATAATTATAACCATTATTATCGTATTTTCATTATTGTAATTATTATCATTATTATTATATTATGTAATTGATATTAATTATTAGTTATTATTATTTATTATTATTAATTATTACAATATTTTCCAGGTAATAACGTTATGGTACCGATCGCCCGAACTCTTATTGGGAGAGGAGAGATACGGCCCAGCAATTGACGTCTGGAGTTGTGGGTTAGTAATGATGTTGGTGGTGGTGATGATGATGATTATGGTGGGAGGGTGCTGGTGATGATGATTAGATTATATTCATCATCATCATCATTCTTTACATTACATCATCTTCATCAAAGGCAATCCATCATCATCATCATTTTCCTCATTCACTTGTAGGTGCATTCTAGGGGAACTATTCGTAAAGCGCCCTCTCTTTCAGGGCAATCAGGAGTTAGTGCAGCTGGAGCTCATTTGTCGACTGTGTGGCCCCCCGGCGCCATCTTGTTGGCCTGACGTCATCAAGTTACCCCTGTTCAACCAGTTTAAGTTAAGGAAGGTGTGTCAGAGGAGAGTGAGAGAGGAATTTTCATTGTTAGTATCTTTCTTCTATGGTTGGTTTGCACTGTTTTTTGATTTGCTTTGTGAATATAAAGTGACTGGGCTAATGGATTACTATGCAGTTTATTGTCTTGGCTTGGCTATATTTCATTCACTTTTATTGGTTTATGTGATTTTTAGATTAGATTATAAAACTCAAAAATTTTCTCATGATCACTTTCAGTATGTAAATTGATGAAAAACTTGATGATATTTGAGAGTTTCTGTGAGATTTACAATTGAATTCAATGAACTAATACTAATGCATGCCATGCCAGCATGCCCAGGCCAGCATTAGATTTGTTGGATCGCATGCTAATCCTGGATCCAAGCAAGCGCATTTCAGCTGAAGCTGCTCTCAACTCCGCCTGGCTCAAACACATCTACCCTGAAAAAGTCCAACCACCTGAGTAAGTTGTGTTTATAACGTTTTTAGATAGAGATTGTAAAGATTGTAAATACGTTAAGATTGTTAATTTGTAAGAATTGTAAATTTGTAAGGATTGTAAATTTGTAAGGATTGTAAATTTGTAAGGATTGTAAATTTATTACCTCATCATTTTTTATTTAGCTCGTATTAATCATTACAACCATCGTTGTAGTCACCACCAGCAAGCATCATCATTGTCATCCTCATCATTTCGATTTTTAGTTTTCCTCGCGATCAAGACTGTCACGAACTTTGGTGCAAACGTCGCAAGAGGACGATGAGAATAGAGGAAGAAAGTCTTAAAATATCAGCTGCTGCAGCAGCAGCAGCGACAACCGACAGCCAATCCTCCTCTTTGTCGTTATCTTCAAATTTGTTGTCAATCTCGCATCATCACCACCACTCTTCTAATAAGATTCAAATTAACAAAGGTGAATATTTACGTACATAATGTCTTTTCTTTGTTTCTATCAGTTTGTTTGTCTCTGTCTGTCTGCCTAAGTATGTTTCCTGATCATTCTTTTCTTGCTAGAGGACTTTCTTTCTTTTTTCTCTCTCCCTCTCCCTTTTATATATACATCCTTGTCTCTTCTTTCTCTACTTCTATATGTATTCTATACGTGTGAGAAGTTTTGTATGTTGTATTGGATTAATTAATTATTAATTATGTTAATTATTAATTATGTTGATTATTAATTATGTTAATTTATTCTTTCTTTCATTCTCCCAAAGCTGCCTCATCGCAAGCTGCATCCAGCACGTCGTCGTCCGCCAGCAGCAAGGTTCCCGCCAACCGATTCATCACAACGGAACAACATCGATGATATCGAAAGATTAGAAATTATGGAATGCTAAAAAAAATTTCTTGAAATTTGTTGAACATTATTTTTAACCTTATTACATATGCGTACGTACACACACATATATACGTACATACGTACTACAATATGTATAGTGTGTATGTTACATAAACGTATATAAGTGAATGTATATATATATATAAATAAATACATACATACATTCATATATACATATGTGTGTGTGTGTGTGTGTGTGTGTGTGTGTGTGTGTGTGTGTGTGTGTGTGTGTGTGTGTGTGTGTGTGTGTGTGTGTGGATGTATATGAGTGATGGTTAACTTTATGTATGCTAATTTATAATAAGTATATATTCACTATCTAAAACTGGTGAAAATGCATGAGAATTAAGGGATTCATTCAATACCGAATTGACAATTTTCTGACTCCGGATATATTTAAAAATGAAATTATGTAAAAAATGTTTGTAAAATGTAAATTCGGGTAAAATGGTTTAGATTTGATGGTAAATGGAGGTTGTAAATGTCCGGTGGATTGGTGTGGTGTTGTATATTGTATTACGTTATGTAGTGTCATTGTTATACTACAATGTGGTTACAATGTAATGTCTGATGAAAAAACATATAACATTGTTAAGTGCATATTGTGAAAGAGAGAGAGAGAGAGAGAGAGAGAGAGAGAGAGAGAGAGAGAGACAGGTCCGAGATGTAGTGCTTCAACTTCAACTGAGATATTCAAAATAATGTTAACTCTTATTTGTCGTTATTGTTTGTCATAGCTGTTGTTGTCGTTGGTTGTTGTGGTGCATATCTGCAATAATTAAATTGAATGATACTACAGGATTTGCATTGACAGAGCCTGGTGAACTGTTCTATTTAGTTCACCGACTACGTACTAGAATAATAAGAATTTTATTTTCTGTTACTTTTTTTTCTTTCCATCCATTTTTCTTTCTTTACCTTCCTTTCGGTAAATAATGAATGAGAGAACGATTCATTTGATTAATTGCTTCATTCATTCATTCGTCATCATCATCATCATCAGTTTATTATGAATATACATTTATTTATTTACTTAATATACTATATATTTATAATGTGTAATTAATGATTGTGTATATTTATGTTGAATATATATATATATATATCTGTGTGTGTGTGTGTGTGTGTTTGTGTATATTGGATTAAGACTGTCAGAAATGCAATCACTGATGGAAATTACGGCATGTTCCGCGTTAGTTTACTTACACAGTAAGTTAAACTAATGTGATTTTTATCAATGATTGCTATATATATATATATATATATATATATATATATATATATATATATATATATATATATATATATATATATATGTTT
>NW_008704392.1:2189002-2206720 GCF_000326865.2 Helobdella robusta | reverse complement strand
TAAGAGATATTAATTCTGTACGTGAATGATAGTAATGTAAAGAAAACTACTACTACAACTTCTACTACTATTTAAGCGACTATGACTACTACTACTACAGCTTCTACTACTACTAATTCTTTTGCTGCTGCTACTACTACTACTCCTACTACTACTTTTTCATTGTGGTGATATGATTATTATTGTTATTATTATAGTTGATCTTTTTATTATTATTATTTGTCATCTTCACTGCTTCTATAGATATAATGGCCTATTTTTATGACAATAAAAAGATAACAATCACTTGTTTTTTGTTTATTATTATTATTGTTGTTATTATCGTTATCCATAATTATATAATTATTCATATATATATTACTATTATTATTATTTGTTATATTACTATTATTATTATCGTGGTTGATTTTGTAAAAACAACTTTTGAATAAATAATATTTATGTAAATTTGTATGTATTTGTACATATGCAAACGTATATGTACCTATATATATATATATATACACATATATATATTTCATATATATATAATTAGATTATCCAATTCTATATGAGCGCTATTGAAATAAGCGTTTTGTACAGGTCAAATACAATAACTGAATGTTAAAAGGTTTTTTTGTGGGCTGTCGTCTCGTATCTCAATGTGTGGAGAATGAATAATTCTGTCATTTAGAGCAAGGTGTTGACAACTAGTAATAACTAACGCAACTTATCAAAGAAATGTTATTTAGAGAAGAGCCAAAGTTAAAGCCTGCTGATACAATCTTCGTTAGCGTCCAGAGGCCCAGTTCCCCCGAGGTTTTCTTTGCCATCAATTTTTGTGCCAAATTAGACGATCAGTTGTATCCATTTCGTTTAAATTTAGAGCTTTCATGTCTTGCTCGATTGTTTGCGACCAGGACTTCTTTGGACGTTTTTGGGACGTGTGCCAGGTACTTTAAAGCTTGCTGATACGCCGATGATATATTCGTTAGATACGATGAAGATGATCAAAATGAGAAACTTCTACAACCGCTACATCCGTCAAAATTGAAGTTTTGTTTATAATTCAATAATCTCGCGCAATGACAAATTCGAAATGCCGTTTAGACGTTCGTTATAATTATGACGTCATCGTAGATGGTAGACTTCTTTGTTCATGCTTGGAATCATTGGAATTGAACTATAGTACTTGAGATGTGGACATTGGTAGGAAGGCGTTTGTGTCTATTTTTTATTCTTATAGCTCCCTTGCGTCATCTGTATGTCAATATTCATACACCTGACCGAAGGTTGCTGTATCGCGTTATTTATATCAAATGTGTGCGTCATATTTAATTTTCATTCCGGTAAAATTCTCAATTGGAATAGAAAAAAACGTATGAGCAAATGATTTGTTACTAAAGTTCTACGGTCTAATGCTACGTCACACAGTTCTTGTTGGCGTAAAATTTTCAAGTTATTCATTCATCCATATGTTATATAATACATTCAAATTTTGGTGTTTGTTACGTAAGAGCCAGTTAAGTATTTATTTATTTTCACAAAGTTGGTTAGTTCTGTGCAAAACTCTTTTAAACAATCAAAAATATTGTTCTGTCATGCTTTAATAACTCGTTGACACAACATCGGATGATTGTATGTTCGAAGCACCTATTGTTACAGAAAACGATGATGTTGCTTTTTTTAATGGGTTCTTATTTCATCTTTATATTTTCAAGATTATATAATTTCTATACGATTTCTATTGTTATTTAAGCCTTAAAAAATAGCCTTTAAAAATATATGTATTTTTAGAGGCTTAATTAACAAAAACACAGAGCACATCTTAAACATTACACTATAATTTGTACAATAAAAAGTAATTATTATTAACAATAAGTGAATTGAAATTTTTAGCAGTCGTCATCGTGGAAGTTCTTGTGCACGTGACGGAGTTCCAGTTTAGTCTGTTTGTCCTTCTCGTTGAAATCATCGTAGCTCGGTCGCCTCCTTCTCAGCTGCTCTCTCGTTAAACGTAATCTCTCGTTCGATATTCTGGACTGTACGTGTGTGTGTGTTTGTGTGTGTGTGTTTGTATGTTATGCGTGTGCGCTTGTTTTAATTAATGAGTGTGTGTAGATGAAATCAATGATTTAATAGTGATAATTATATGGCTTACAGGTAGTTTGAAAAGAAATTGGTCGATATTTAATTTTTAAGGGTGTCAAGACACAATAACGAATCCACATGTGAATATGCGTGAATTTGCGCCACACACGCACAACAAGCGGAGATAACTCTGCCCTCCAACCAAGTCAGAAACCTCAACCATTACCGACCTACATCATCGCACAGCTTGTCTATTACATTATTTAATGGTAATAATAGATGGATGTTTGGCACCTTTGAGTGTAATTAAAAACGTTGTACAAATAATCCGATAATAATAATAATAATAATAATAATAATAATTATTATTATTATAGATAAATTTTTCAAAGCAGAAATTATTTTAACGTTTATCAAGTAGGTGTCCCTTTCTTTCTGTAACATTTCAAGCCTCTGTTGATAGGATTGGATCGATTGAATGATTGAATTCGTGGCTTCAATTCGTTCGTTTTTTATTCTGGTTCGTAATAATAAATAATAAATTAATACGGAAAATAAATAAACAAATAAATAAATAACAATGGTTATAATAGTTGTTATTATAGTTGATAGATTGTAATAATTTTTCGTGTTTACTTGTTCCACAGTTCTGAATGCCTGGAAAATCTTCGATGGTTCTCCCTACCTACCGAGTTTCTGCGTCTTATAAAATGCTGCTTCGATATTAAGTCTGATTTGTTTTGCATCTGAAAAATGATTTTTGTTTTTTCGTTTTATTGTTCATTTGTTTGTTTGTTTGTTTATTCATTCATTTGTTTCTTCCTTCAATCATTCGTTTGCTTGTTGATTCATTTGTTCGTTCGTTTATTGTTTGTTAATTTCTCTTTTTTTCATTCATATATTCATTCAACCATCCATCCATCCATCCATCCATCCATCCATTCATCCATCCATCCATCCATCCATCCATCCATCCATCCATTCATTCAGTCATTCCATCATTATTCATTCATTCATTCCATCATTCATTTATTCATTCAAATTTCGTTAACTCGTTTTATGGAGGAATTACGATTAAAAAGTAAATGTTTTTAAGAAAAGCAAAGACTTTGTGAAAAAAAAGGGACAATGGTGTTGACGTTGAAAAGGAAGAAGAAGAAGGTAATAAAAGATCATAAAAATTACAAACAATTTCAAGATAATGCCCATATTGGTCTTTCCAATCCCTTTGCTTTAGTTCCATTACCTCTCGCCTGTTCTGCTTTTGAAGCATTTTCCCTTCAGTTTCCAACCTTGAATTGATAAATTAAAAAATTAACAATATTTTTATTAATATTCATTAGGAACTAATATTAAACAGCGAAATATTATTTTGTTTTCAAAATTATATGCATACAAACATACTGAAGGTTCTCTCTGATGTATGTGATGCAGTTGATGGCGGAATTATTGCCACGATTGCCCTACTTGAAGTTAATGCGGCGTTTGATGCAGTGGTTCATGCAATATGATGTCTTATTGAATGGACTCAAAATATCCTACTCTATAAACGGACCAGCTCTGGATTGGTTTTCATCGTATCTGTCATCAAGGACTCAAATGGTGATCGTTGGAATGAATGAAGGATCAGATGTGGCTGGTTCAGAATTGACGCGAGGAGTTCCGTGAGGATCGGTAGGTCCACTTGGTCAGTTGTTGTATGTGCTACACACAGCTGATGAGCCAATTTATTTCTATAGGACTGTCTTCAATCAATACCAAACGCGGTAGCAAGAATGACAGCCGGCCCTTCAAAGTCTCACTCCATTTTGGTTTCCATGCCTGATGAGCTTCATTGGTTGAGATAACGCCTAAGGATTAGGTTCAAAATCGCTCTTTTGGTCAGAGACTGTTTGACTGGTGATGCATCGGTCTGTTTGAGTGAGCAAGTGATGCCGGTTTCAAAGGCACATGGACGTAGTCAACTTAGATTCAGCCTGTGGCAATTTGGTCATCCCGTCAATCAGTTCCTCAAATTTTGGACGACGAAGATTTTCTGTTGTGGCAGCTGGAATAAGGAGCTCGCTTCCTGTGCAGTTAAAAGATGGTTCCATCACAAGTCGACAGCTTTTCAAGAAAGCTTTAAAGCATCATTACTTCAACTTTGTGCATCATAGAAAGAGCTTCTGAAGTCTTTTCAGGAGAGGTGGTATACAAATTTAGATACTGATACTGATACGCCCAAACACGTAAATGGATACATGGATAACATACATCATAACGATTATTAATTTTAATACTTTTATCTAATTTTATAGATATATAATTTCTGTGATTAAATTTTTTTTTAAATTTGCAAAAAAAAGTTAAGAACAAAATTACTTATAAATTATTGACTTGAATTAAATAAGCCCGATGCATTGAATAACAATGGTATAACCTTTTCTTCAAAAAGCCAACAACTCTATCATCGTCTGACGTTGGCCGATATAGCATAATTCGTTTGTTATTGTCATTTTCGTTAGTGTAATTAGTGTCATGAATGTTGTTGTAGTTGATGTTATTGATGTTACTGATGTTTTTATTGCTCTTGATGTTATCTAGTGTTGGTTTCCAGTTGAGTTTCCTTCTCTTTACGAGAGCCCTACAATTTTTCAAATTGTTAAGGAATGTTTTAATTGAAAATAATTAGGATGCACGCACACATACACGTAGACACACACACACACACCACACACATACACACACACACACCTACATACACTAAACACACTCACACACAAACACGTGCACACTCACACACGCACATACGTGTGGACACACACATACGTATATACATATATATATATACATATGACGTCAAATAAATTTTTAATTTACCCCTTACATTTGTTTTGGTCTTGTGCAGCCCACCAACGCTAAATTACCTGAATACCAGGTTGTTTGATGTTTGTCATCACCATCATCATCATTATCATCATCAACGACATCATCATCATCATTACCAACAACAACATCATCATTATCATTATCTTCATCATCATCCTCTTCAAATTTTTCACTGTTCCCATTGATATCTAAATTCGGTTCAAATTAATTGTGAATGAATGAGTGAATGAATGAGTGAATGAATGAATGAATGAATGAAAGAATGAATGAATGAGTGAATGAATGAATGATTGAATGAATGAATGAATGAATGAATGAATGAAAGAACGATTGAATGAAAGAACGATTGAATGAATGTGTGATGGCTCATGCGTGTGTGTGTATAGAGTAAAGATGCTTTCATTGATATGTAAATTTTTTTTTATTGCAGATGTTTCACTGTATCTTGAATTTATATAATTTGTATTTTATTTATTTATTTATTTAATTAATTAATTAATTTATTTATTTATTGTTAATTATTACACCTTACTTGCTGATAATTTCTCCCTTTCTTCAATACACTCATTCAACTTTCCTTTTAAATAAAATTTATTTTTTTTTCAATTAGAATTAATTAATTAATATATTAAAAAATAATGTTCCTTTACAATTTGTAATTTTTAAAATGTTTAAAAATAATATTCTTTCATAATTTATAAATTCAATTACTTTATAAAAAATTTTTTTATAAATCCCAAAAAATTCCAACTTAATCTTTTCTTTTCGTAGTCCTCATACATTTCAACTGTGCCGAATTCTCTAAACATTTTCGTCAATAACTCTATTGGCTGTCATGGTGACGATGATGATGATGGCGGCGATGATGACGACAGCAATAGTAACGATAATGATCATGAGGTTATCACTCTGCCAGACATCTTAACCGTTACACCATCACTCGGTCAACTATCATCTTCATCATCCTCATCATCTTCATCATCTTCATCATCCTCATCATCCTGAAATGAAATTTTTCTAACTCTGATCTCGAGATTAGCACAGGCTTGAAGTGATCTAGGACTGGTTAGGACGTACTGGCAGTCATCGTATTCTTCGTCATTCAAATTTAGCAGGTTTATATTTTTCAAATTAGTATCGCTACAATATTTTTTAGGCATCGTATAACGCCGCAATAAATAAATCAATTAAATGGTTTATTTGGTTAATTTATTTATTTATTCATCAATAATTTAAATAATTTATTTTAAAAATTAAAAAAAAAAGTCCACGAAAATACAAAACAAATTGAATTGATAATCTTCTAAAGGTATGCATGTTGGCTGTAGTGTACGTACACTGGTGATTAACAATATTTTCTAATACCAACTCTCTCTCTCTCTCTCTCTCTCTCTCTCTCTCTCTCTCTTTCTCTCTATTCTATATATATATATATATATATATATATATATATTACATGAGTATTTCATGTAATGTATATATACACACATATATATACACACATATTTAAATGGTCGTTTCCATGGCTTCGAATTATGATGATTATATGTACACAAATCTGACGTACACACGCTGAATTTGTGCATGATGTATACTATGCATGCACAAATGAATTATGTAAGCAGGGATTAAACGAATGAATGAATTTGCATAGATGAATGAATGAATGAATGAAAGAATGAATGAAAGAATGAATGAAAGAATGAATGAAAGAATGAATGAAAGAATGAATGAAAGAATGAATGAAAGAATGAATGAAAGAATGAATGAATAGACGAATTAATGATGAAAGACTCGTGGGGCTAGCCAATAATTATATCATAGAAAGTTATATAAAGATATTATATGAAGATATAGAAAGTTGTTGGACAGATTGACAATATGTTGTTCAACTGTTGTTCTGCATATGTAGCTAGCTGCCTTCACATCATGCTTGTCATAGTCACACACAGCCGAACAACGTCTTTATCTTAGTCATTTCTGGCAAGTTCAAACAGGCTTTTATCATGAGTTCTATGATGAAGAATGTCGCACTGTTAAAGAATTTGTTGTCATCGCAAGAGAGAATATGATTATGAGATAAAAAGTTCAAATTGCTGCTACAAATATGTGACATATCCATCGCTTCTCTGTCTAAAAATATCTGGTCATTAACCTGAACGATTACTTTATACTAAACAATTTATTTTCATTATATTTCTTCATGTGATTCAGTAAAAACGTTTAATACATTTAAATTCTTTAAAGTATTCTTTTCGTGATGGTAATATGATTAAGTCAACGTTTAAATGTATTGGTGAATTAAAATAGAGGAAATTTTTTAAATTTTAAAATTATTATACTGACTCAAAAATAAATATTTAAGCGAACAAACAATGTACACGCTCAAGCATTATTTCTGTAAACGAAAAACATTTTAAATTAAATCTTGAAGAGATAAATACAAAACATGAAAATGAATCGCACAAAATGAACTGTACTTCGTTTATTTAATATTGAAAATATCATTACAAATAATAATAATAACAAGTAATAATAGTAATTAGTAATAATAATAGTAATAATAATAGCAGTAATCGTTATAAACAAACAAAATAAAAAGTCAACAGATAACTTTAGAGAAGCAAATGTTTAAAAATTTTATTCTATATTCGTATAATCATTCTTTGAATTCTAGAAAATGCTGCAACTTCTGTACATGCTCGTAAGGCAGGTCGAGATTCCTGTGAAATAAGATTAAATAATTTATAATGATAACTAAAGAGTAGTTAATTAGTTATCAATCAATCAATCAATCAATCAATCAATCAATCAATCAATCAATCAATCAATCAATCAATCAATCAATCAATCAATCAATCAATCAATCAATCAATCAATCAATCAACCAATTAACCAATCAATCAATCAATCAATCGATCAATCAATCAGTCAATCAATTAACAAAATGATATCTTATTATAACCATCATTTAACACCACATCATATCATAACATTAAAACTTAACCACAAATAAACAAACATCAAAACCACCATCATCACTATCATCATATTCATCTCCATCGTCATCCTTATTCTCTTCCTTATCATCGTCATCTTCATCTTTCTCATCTTCATCGCCACCAGCCTTATTGCCGCCAGCTTCATCATCTTCACCATCTCCATAATCATCATCTTCACTATCATTGTCATCATCTCCATAATCATCATTTTCACCATCATCTCCATAATCATCATCTTCACCATCACCATCCTCATCACAATCACCATCAGAACCCACTTAACACAGTCAGGAAAGCTACAGACTACCCTGTAGACTGCAGCCTTGGTCTCATTCCTAAGATGCCTCCTCATCCTACACTCCCCAGCGATCACTTGCCTCTGCAGCCAAAACGATCTCAGAAATGACGACGACGACGACGATGACGTAGATAGCGCCGGCAATTGTATCGGTCTACTCAGTGCCTGGTTGGTTATGGTTATAACAAATTTGTTTTTTTGGTAACATTTTCTTAGCTTGATGATTTTTAACAGTGAAAAAAAGGAAAATCATATAGCATAGATAATGAATTATAATAATTATTATTATTACATGTTTGTAACATTTAACAGACAAAAAAATAAAAAAAAACAGACAGGCAGGACAACAGACAGTCAGGTAAAAGAACAGACAGTCAGACAGAGACGGATAGACGAACAGACAGACAGGCAAACCTCGTGTAGAACCAACAGTTTGTTGAGAATGTTGGCTAATGAACCTTGCACAACTCCAAACTCATCCTCTTTGTATGAATGAGATGCTAACATTGAAAGACCTGAATTTGTTTATTTATTCATTTATCTATTTACTATGGGATAATTAGATAATAATATTAATAAAATTAATATTTCTATTATTAATACAATTAGTATTACGGATTCACGTGCACTGTTTGTGCATGTGCGTTGAGAATTAGTAAAAAAGCAGTATATTTATTAGAACTATATACTATTATAGTATTTATTAGAAGTATTAGTAGTAGTAAGTAGTAAGAGTAGCAGCGGCAGCAGTAGTAGCAGCAGCAGTAGTAGCAGCAGCAGCAGTAGTAGCAGCAGCAGCAGTAGTAATAGCAGTAGTAGTAGCACCAACTTTGTACTATCCAAATATATTTTTGAGATTCTTGAAACAGCAGTAGGTTCTTCAGTTCGACTGACTCATTGAAGAAGTATCTAACCAGCCAGATGTCACTCAGATAGTTTAATAACTGTCGAAATTGAGAATAGAATAATTTTCTTATAATTTAGTCAGTTATAATATAATTATTAATATATTATTTTAGTATTAAATTCTTTTTTTGTTAAATATTCATTAATTAATAAATATAAAAATTTAAATTCTCTAACAAAAACTAACATTACTTGCCTTATCCAATCTAAATTATAGACAAAAAACAAACAAAAACAAGCAGACATTAAAGACAAACTGACAAAACGACAAAAAACAAACTAACAAAAAATTTCCAACCTTAAGACAGAGCACATCTAAGATGGCGACAATTCTCATCCTAATCGCACTGAAAACAATTTCTGCATAGCTACCAACGTAATGATACGAGCCGGATACAGTATCATTCTTTGGATACATCTGAGGATGTATGTAATTTTCACTGGCGTTTCTTAGCCTGGGACCACTACTGCCACCAAATGATTGATTGACATTCATTGTGTTGTTGTTGTTATAAACTTTGTTGTTAATAATGACGTTGTTGTTGTTGTTGTTTATGAAACTATTGCTGTTGTCAATGCAGATGTTGTTGACGATGCTGTTGTTGAAGGGAGATGTGACGTTGTTGCTGCTGCTGTATAATCTTGTTGGCGTCATAGACGATTTCAGAGAGGTGAAACATTTTGGAGGCGTCTGTGGCTGCTGCTGTGGTTGCTGTTGTAAAAAGTTACTCGATGTTCCTGGGCAGAATCAGTGAAACAAGCCAGTTAAAATTTAAATGATTTATAAAATAATTTAGAACTTCATAGGAGCAGGACGCATAACAATGAAGTCACAACCCTAAAATGGTTATTCTGATTTATAAAAACACACAATTACTAAAATCCAAACACCTCTCACCCTAACAACAAACCAATAAAAATAACATTTCCAAGAGACAACTAACACAACAAACAAACAACAAAACATGAATAAAAAAATGAGAAAAATTTATAAAACTAACCTAGCCCAGCCCCACTACAACCGCTATTAGATGCTCCAAAATTCGATTTCTGCTGCTTCAAACCCAGCAAGACAGATCCGGCCATATTGCTGGCCACAATTTCATCGAGATGTCCGTTGATTTTAGATGAAAAAACTTCCAGTTCTTTCAAAATTTCATCCGTGATAGACTGCCAGTATATCGGGTGGAAGCCTGGCGTCGAGAGGCTGAACAGTTCGTGTCTACGAGACTTGCTGAATTCCGACAGCATTCGGAGGTCGAGAAGGGCTAGGTACTGAAGTTCAAAGGTCAATGTAGTAATTGGGAGCTATTATTAAAAGCACGTGAATTATCGACAGTTTTTTGAAAAAGTTGCAAAAAAATCTAATTTCATTTTTCTTTTTTTTTAAATTATTATTTTGTTGAATATCAAAAGATTTAAGTCTTTTCAAAATTGTTGATTTATCAGACATATATCCGTGTTAGTTTTTAAGATTCAATAAATAAAATTGAATAATAATATAAATAATAATAATGAATAATAATACTTAAAGATAATTATAACCTGAATTAATTTCTTCTGCTTAAATTTCAACGCAGTGGACAGGCACCTGAGATCATCTGCTGCTAATTTTGGAATAATCGGAAATTCCAAGGGCTAAAAATAAAAATAATAAGAACCAACAATAAAAACAGCAACAGCAAACTGGTGATAAGAATAATAAAAAACATAATAATAATAACAACAATAGAAACCCTTTTAATATTCTTCTTTCCAAAGAAATCAATAATAAAATCAATCATAAAGCGAAAGTATTTTTATGGCAAAGTAAAATAAAGTAAATATGATAAAGTAAAATAGAATAAAACTTAATAATAATAATAATCACAATAATAATAATAAGGCCAGAGACGGACCTCAGTCACAAATACAGAATGTACATGAAGAGGGACAGATAGTATTAGATGGATGGAAACGATGTACACGTAATGGAAGATGATCTCGTGAATGTTCCACATGCTACGATTTTTTTCATAGATTCTGAAAATCATAATAATTATTATTATCATAATAATTCTTATTATCATAATAATTATTATAATAATAATAATTATTATTATCATAATTATCATCATAATAATTATCACTATTCTTACGATTAACGAATTGATCAGGATGCAGATATTGAACATCACCGCGTTGTCATCACATATAATTATAGAGTCATAAAAATTATTGTTATCGTCATAATTATTATCATTATAATTATCGTCATTATTGAAAATAATTATTATTATTATGATCACCAATCACCATCCCAAAAAACTTACTCAAAATCACTTTTTGAAACGAAGCCGTCGAACGAGTGCATCGCAAACGGCTCTTAACGGAATAACATTTTTTAAATTATAGAAATAATAACAATAATTATTATTATAATTATAATTATTATTATATTAAATTATGTTATTATTACTATTACTGACCTAACACAAAATGATTGATAGGATGCAGAACCAACAGCCAAGTCAGTGAGGAGTGCAGAGTCTGAGAGAGTAACTCTTTCAATGATATCTTCAATTTCAGAATCTTTGGTAACTTTTTAAATTAATAAATAGTCTTTGGTAACTTCCTCTATATCAGATATTATCGAATAAACAAACATGGACGTGGTATAGTGATAGCGAAAAAGTAAACGGGTTATTCAGTAAATTGAATTATTATAAATAATTATAAAAATATATAGAATCATTACTGTATTAACATACCTGTAAAATTGAGAATTGTAAATAAAATGAACCACTGCTGATGTGCTTGATGAAAACTAATAAACCCAAAATAATGGTCAGGCCAAACTTTCTGCTTATACTGTGAAAAAAAAAAAAGTTAAAAATAAATAGTTACGACAATGAGAAGATTAAAAACAAAAACACACGCACACATACATATACACCTGAAAAATAAATACACCAGAGACAACCACTCAGAAATCCAAAATCCCAAAAAATAACTAACCAAAAATGAACCCAATCATCTGGATCCTTCTTTTTCTCTTCTGCACCACCATCACCATCCCGATCAACATCAGCACTGTCTACTTGGTAATAATGAGAGACATTTCTAAGCATCTGAACCAGAAAGCAGAGGGAGAGCAAAGACATTAGACAGTATATGCCAATGTGGATGACATTCATTGGCTGTAGTAAGTGGAGGATTAGATCCAATCTTTTAGTGTGCAAACAAGATGTCACTATAGACGTGTAAAAATGTGGATATTCGTGTGTGTGTGTGTGCGTGCGTGGTTGTGTGTGTGTGCGAAGTTGTGTGTGTGCTTGTGTGTGTAAGTGAACTATTTTTGTGTAAATTAAGAGATTCTGTGAAAAAATTTCTGTTATTAATGACTCAAGGACTTTACTTTTTTTTTCCTAAAAAAGAACATTTTTCAGCTAAAACTATATCAAAACAAACGCAGCATGATAAATGTTTACATAAAAAACAATAAAATCATTAGCAAACTATTTTATTAAAAAATTCTATTAGGTAAAAGTGAAATTAAACCTGAGAATTTTCTTTCATTGAAGAGAATCAACACAACAACACAGATGACTAAGACAAATTCAAAAAGCCATACCTTCAACTGAAACATTGAATATAATATGCCTGCAAAAAAGAATAAAAGTCATTATTTATAATTTTATTTTACAAAGAATTAGAAACCTATTCAAAGACTATATGAATCCCATTTCTAAACTTTTTTAAATGTTAAAACTTGAATGTGAAACATTTAAAATCTAAATTAAAAACACATAAACTAGCATATGCACACATGTGTAGATAAATAGTAAATAGAAAAAAGTCAATGATACTGAATGAAAATAAAATGAAAAAAAAATTAACTAATAAAATATAACATGAGATTAGATAGAAATTTAATTGGAACCATTAAAGTACCTTGTGACCAAATAAGAAGAGAGAGTGGATTACATGATGCTAATGCTGCTGATGCCATTAAAATGAACAAGGATGAGATGGCTGACAGAACTACAACCTTCAACAATCTCCATCTAAAATACTGTGACAAAAATTAGGCAAAAATTCATTTGGCAATTTAATTGATTAATAACATGAGAATTAGCATAAATAATGTTTATTTTTATGAAACCATAGATTTACTTGCCCAACAAATAATTTATTCATTATTGGCTACTTCATTACTTTGTTTTTTAATTAAAATTTAGACAAAAATCATCATTTGCAATGTTCATTTGTAATTCAAATTTCCAGAAAAAAAAATTATTAGCCTATTTAATTTTTTGTAACAATTTGTTATAATTATGTAACTATAATATAACTGCACACTACTTTCAACAGGCTACAAACTAACAGGCTACAAACTACCTATGTGAAAAGGAAAATATATGATAAAGATTTTTGTCCATTACAAAAATTACATCATAAAAAGTAAAAACAAAAGAAGTTAAATATGATTTGATTTTTGATGTGATGGGTTCTTCAAAATCAAATCAAACCAAGGCTTTTGTACTCATTTTCGATTTTATAATATATGTATACAAATTAATAACAATGAAAATAATAGCATTGTTTTTTATTAATTTATTAATTTAATTTAGTATTTAAAATTCTTCTTCATAAATTTATAAAATAACACAAGTCCAGAGAAAATCAATTCATGATTCATAACTCATCATTTACAGAGCTCCCATTATTAAAATTAATTAAAATTGTCATGGAAAAATTATTTTAGATTGTTGAATTAAATTTTAATCTTTTATTTCTGAACAAACAAGAAAAAACTGAAAAATGATTACGACGACGAGACTACGGATTAAATTAAGAGAATCTTTATAATCAATAACCTCGTTAATGTAATAAATTAATAAATTTTGTCGTCCTTTCATCTTTAATTAATATTTTTTCCAATTCAGCGATAATTATCTCGCGAAATGAGCCAAATAAATATTTTAAAAGTTCTCTTTTACCGCCCAAAGAAAAAAAGTGACAAAATGTAATGGACTCATTTCTTTGGACCTATTTGATTGACAACTTTTGAATGCATCACAATTCAGTAAATTAATTGATGTTCAAAACAGAAACAGGTAAACGTTTTAATTTGTTTGTTCAGTCAGTTACCGAATTAATCCATTTATCCAATTTTTCATTTATTATTCGTTCATGCGTTCAGGCAATTTATTTATCATTTCATTCATTCATTTATTCGTTCGTTCGTCTGTCTGTTTGTTCGTTCGTTCGTTGGATCGATCGGTTCCTCATAAATTATTCAATTCCTTCATTTATTTTGACAATGTTCAACAATGACATCACCTACATTATATATAACGGGTGAAAGAACCGTGTATATTAAATATTTCCAAATCTATCGATTAGTGAGGTTCACAATTTATACTTCAATTTTACAAAACTCCACCTTAGTCACAGTTTCAATTATAACCAACATCTCCGTTATTATATTTTAAAAAATTTGTATCAACTTTTTAATGGTAATTATTATTTATTATTGATAATTGAGCAATATATTTTAGAATTTTTCCGAAAAGTTTTATTCAGAATTTGAGAATAAAGTGAAAACCGGCACCAACGCAAACTTCATGAATAATAAATGTTGTTGCCGATGTTAAGTAGGTACTCTACCTTTTTATTTTTAACAATTCAATTTAGTTAAATTTTAAAATTGGAAGATGACATTAGATATCAATAAGTATAAAACCAATTCTTTCGTTCTTTCATTTTGTAACAAAACTACTGAAATTTTCAGAAAGATTGTAACTTCAGAATGAATATGTAACAATTTTTGTTGAAAATTCTGTTATTCATCATTATTCTTCTGAAGAATATTCTCTCGATTGACACGGCATTTACGAAGTTTTCGTACAAGTGGAAGAAGTATGGGAGCCATGCCTGTGTTAGTAATGCTCCAGACGAAGTTTTCGTATTTCAGAAAAATAATTCTCAAATGAAATGTGCTTTCGAATGTCTGAACTTGGACAAGTGCATCGGGTTCAACTACCACTTAGACAACAACACCTACCAGGTATACAAGAACAGATTGAACATCAGCGTTGGAATATGGAGAGTGGAAAAGATGCTCATTCTTTCAGGTTTCAACTTTTCAGTTTCTCGTAAAACTAAAATATTTTATGTTGTGATTTTAAGCAGATAACCTTATATTTTTAAGCGTAACGCAAATGTTTCCAAGCAGTTTTGGATCAGCGGCGTAGTAAATGTTCGCACCCCTGCAAATTAAAAAAATTATTTCTGACACTTTTTAAATAGAACCCAACCAAGTTGTCAAAAGTTTTATATGCTTCAATATAGAAATTTAGTTGAAAGTGCCACTCGGTACATTTTTGGCCAAGCAAAATATGAAATAAGATGATTTTAAAAGAAAAATGGTAAGAATGTTACCGTGTTGAAGTTTTTTAAGGTTTCTATCTCATTATTTTAATAAGTGTTAAAGTTTGAACAGTAAACAGTTAAGCATTTAATTTTAACAAGTTCACGCTAATATAATATTCCATATTTTTTCGTTTTTACAGAACAACATGTACAACAACGATGTGAATGTTACCAGTAAGAAGAACTAGTTATTACATTAACTTATGTTGCTAAAAATACGGAAGAAATACGGTTGCTCAGTACCTTGCTCTGCTTCTCCATCAACAATCTGTGGTGCCAACAGCCGAAATAGTGTTTAAAAGGGTAGTTTTAATTTATTCAATTGTAAATAATTTGCGCATATAGTGGATAAAAACTTTGAAATTTGTAATGCATTTAGAAAGAATTTCTATTCAATTTTTAAAGTGTAAGAAACATCAAAGAAAATATCCTAACAGATTGGAGTGTTTTTCAAGTAATTTCAGTTAAAATCTTTATCGGAATATATGAACAAATTAAATGAAAATTACATTTTTAATATGTTAGATTTACTAGAATGAACAATGTGCTATCAATAACGTTTGCCATTTTTTAAATTATCAAAATGTATTTAATTGTTCAGCATCTGTGTCACAAATCGCTATTCGCGTTATCGATCATAGATATATAACGATACGAGAATAACGATACGAGAATGCATACGAAAATGTTTTTGAAAAGTCCTATATCGATATAAGAAATACAGGACAAAAATTTTGCCCCGTAACTTTGTTGTAAAGTCAAGAAAAGATATATTTGCGAAAAGGTTTTAAAAGACAGAAAAAAATGGTATTCTTGCTCTCTAAATTAAAAATCTATTATGTCTACTTTATTGCGACAATTTTAAAATTGAATATGACAATTATGTGTGATTTCAAAGGAACCATTAAGGGCAGTTTTCAGACGTTTATATCTCACATCAAAAATTGCTGATGGTCCCAATTTATTTTATCATTTTTGGTGAAATCTCGTATCGTTTTGTACCGCCCAGATGCTTATTTTCAGCTATGTATTTGGTGCTTTTATATTTCGCACTTTTAAAAGGTATCTACACTTTATTAATATTTTACTTAATTAAATAACTGTAAACTTGTTACAAGATTTGACAGATTTGTCACAATGTTTATGATGATGCACACAAATGTAGAGTTTATTAACCCTGCGATGACGGCGATTTTTTTCATCCACTGAAGACGAATGGGGTAGATTTCTACCCCAAGGTTAAATCTGATGATAACAACAAATAATGATGACACAAAATAAATTTTATCATGCAAATAAAACACGTTTGGTGAATAACAACAATTTTAATGAACAAAACAATATAATAATTTGTTTTTATTGTTACAAAAAATTTATTTAATTTTTTAACACAAAAAGTGAATGTAATTTGTTCAATTTGTAGAACAATTCCTACATATCATAAAAACATGATCTCTACATGTTGGTTTGTTGCACTTTGAACATTTTAGTGCTGTTTTCTTATCCTTTATTCTAGGAAAAGCATGACATCTGCCGGATTTGCTGAGTATAGCAGGAATCTTTGTCTCTACCAAGTCATCCTTGTGGCCAAAGTTAATCATACTCTGTGAAAAAAATTAAATAATTTTAATATTGCAAATATATCAGACTTGTCTTAAAAATTTACTTCTCCAAGTTCCAGCAGAAATAATCTTCTTTTATGTGATTTGTTAACATTCCAGTCAGGATTCAACAAAATCCATACTATATAGGCATTTAAAGCACTTATGTCTAACATATTACTGAAAACTGCCATTGGCCATCTTCTAGTCATTCTTTTAGTTGTGTACAGCCTTAACATTTGATCTGATGTGTCAACTCCACCTTTGGTTGAATTATAATCTAAAATCATAATTGGCTTTTTTGTACTGGATGTGTTGTCTAGGTCACATTGTGTATGCATACTGCTCATCAAAGTTACAACTTTTCCTTTTTTTGGACAATATGACACTAGAGTTGCATCATTATGGAAAGCAAACATAGAAGATAAAACATCTCTGCTTTTTGGGGTAATGAATTCAACTGGAAGTTCTTTTTTACTTTTTCTTACTGTCCCTAATAAAGTAAGCTTTTCTTTTTTCAACATCTGGATAAGAGACAAACTTGTGAAAAAGTTTC
>NW_008704392.1:2165160-2188816 GCF_000326865.2 Helobdella robusta | reverse complement strand
ACTCAATTTGTCTTCACTTTTCTTTTGCCTTCGTTTTGATGCATCATCAAACCTCAAAGCACTATTTATTTGTTTGAATCTATCCCTTGGCATGGCTTCATTGAATAATGTGCGTCCCCGCTTTTTGTTCCAAAGTTCATTGACAGCTTCATTTTTTGCTTTGTGTACTCCAGAAAGAATAAGCAATCCAATATAGCAAAAAAATTCTTTTTTATCTAACTCCTTCCAATTACTCATCTGTTTCTCTTCTCCTTCCTTATTCGTCTATTTCAAAATGTTTTCAACTATATTATCTCTAAAAAATAGATGAAATGAAGAAATAGGACTGTCTACATTTTTTCTAGCAAATCTTGTTGGACCGGGTTTCCCGTGAATTACATTCATCATACCACGCCTTCCACATTTGTTGTAAACTGGTTCATTTTGCCAGACTATGTTTCCACATTTAGATACAAATGTTTTGCTTTTTTCATTATCATTGCTTTTATCGGAAGAGCCTAGATCTGAATTAGAGCTGTCATTTTGTACATCTGAAAGTATTATTATATATTCATATTATTGTTATTTGATACATTTGAAAAATTGTATTTTTTATCAATCTTATCTTACTTGAACTCTGAAGTGTATATTTTATTTCATCATCATCGTCGGCGCTGTCTTCAACGAGAAAAGGTTCATTTCCTTTTTCGTCAGTAAATTCTACATCCGAATAATCAGTAATCTCTTCATGCTCACTAATACTCTCTTCGTCACTAGAATTATCAATTATCAATTGTTTGGCTTGCTCTAAAGTAAATCTTTCAGAATACGCCATTTTAGCTGATTGTTTGAAAAAAAAGTGTTGAACTGCTTATTGCCAAAGATTTGAAAAGTTTGACATTAATTTTTTATAGTTGATGATAATACAATCGAATAAAAATAGTAACATAAAATTTAATTGTTCTCCATTACATTCATAAAGTTTTAAATATTTAAAAAAGTGTATTTAATTTGGGGTAAAAATCAACCCCAATCGTCCTAGGTGCTATATGCATTCAAAACTGCCCTCTAGCGTTATTTTTTTATCAAATTTTAGTTTTAAAATAAGAGAAGAGATGATTTTAGGAAAAGTCATAAAAAGAGAGCCCAAGCTTTTGCGTAGTTTTCTTTTTTCATGCTTAGAAAGTAGCTCTGGGGTAGAAATCTACCCCAGCCGTCATCGCAGGGTTAAGCGATAATATATAAGATGACGGTTTCTCGTGCTTACAGATCTTCAAACCACGTTCGATTTCAATTGATCAGACATCAGAAACACTCACATATTATAAAGATTATGATAGGGAAAGTCCATTCTAAAAGTTTATGATGATCAGTACTATGCTGATGATGGTGATGATGATGATGAAGATGTCATGATGATGATGATGGAGAAATGTGTATAGTGATGATGGTGCTGCTGCTGCTGCTGATGATGATAATAATAATTACAAAGTATACAGTGATGATGGTGAAAATAAAGTAGTTTACTGTGATGATGATGGTGGTGAAGATCACGATGTCGACGAAGATGATGACGACAATGATTATAAAGATGACGATGGTAAACTGCTTGTGCTGAAATTCGCCCAAATGTTTCGATGTAATGATCAATAAATGGAACAAACGAATTTGAGTAGCAAGCAAAAATAGAAATGTATCCCGAAATGTTAAGAATTTATTAATGAATGACCGAATGAATGAATGAACGAACGAATGAATGAATGAACGATTAAATGAATGAATGAACGATTGAATGAATTTATGTACGTCGACAGGGTTTCAAACGATTTGTGCGCAGTTCGTTGGTGGCCATGTTCGTCTCCGGTCGGTCAAACTGGAATTTAATTCCAGTTTCAGTGAAAGAGAATTTGCAATTTCAACTCGTCTGTCGTTTGTTATATTTTGAATGAAAAAAAATAAATAAAATTTAATCTACTTACATCAAACTGTGAACGTTTTGAAGTTACACATTATAAGTTTCTCGAAAGAAATTGTTGTACAATAAAAACAAGGAATAGAGATGGTGGTGGTACTATAAAATTTGTAAATACGTTTTATGGTTAGTAATGTAACTACTTGTATTTATGTTACAGTAAGTAATGTAAACACTTTTACCGTCCTAATATAAGTACTTCTATTAAAAATAATATAACTTTTTACTATAAGTAATGTATTGTACATAGGTATATTTTCTTATCTCCAACTCAAGCTGTTAACTTAAGTCGTCTTATCATGTAAAAACACTGCAAATAGATTTACAATTTTTAACTTTGCCTTGCGATTTCATTAAATTTGCTGCTATGGAGTAACATATATACTTACAATTAAATAAAATTACTTCTTTTTGCATTCACCAAGTTACCATTTAATGTCAATATTTTTGAAAGGTCACAATACTGATACATCTTCGATAATTATAATTAGTATAATGGTACATGTACTAATGTAAACTTGTTGATACATGCAAAGCAATTGGCGAATGTACATTTAACGTTTTTTTTAATTAAAAAATGGCAATTGTCGTTTTTTGAATTGCCATTCATTTGTTGTTTATTTTATTATTAGTATTATTATAATTAATTATTTAATAATAATAATAAAAATGATTGTTATTATTATTTTAGTTTTTAATGATCAATAAGTTCGTAAAACTTGTTATTATGGAAGTAAATCAATCATTTGTATAAAGGCGTTGCAGATATATATGGTAAAATATGATGGCAGGCCCTTGGCAGGCTTTGTGGGAGCTTTTTGGAGCTTCGGGTCAGATAACACGGCCTATAACTTATTAAACATAATTATTAAAATGTATGCTAAGATTTTATTTTTTGTTAAATAAGTTGATTTCAGTATTAAATACGCTCATACGTTGATGGAAAATTCGATTGATGAAAAATTTTTATTTTATATTATCATCTTGTTTGGCCCGCAACAAAAAATTATACTTGAGGGCCATCTTATAATCCCTTGAAAAGTAACATTCTCATATTTTTTAAATTAGTCAATAGTAAGTCAGTTAGTAAAAATAGTCAATAGCTTATACGTACTATTTTTTAAAATTATTATTTAAAATATAGTCAATAGCTTATATGAAATATTTAAGCCAAATCGATAAGAAATTTTTCGGCCTGTCGGTCTAACACGTAAGAACGTATGATGTTAATCGTTTAATTATATCTATAATATCTCTAAATATCTCTATAATATCTCTATAATATCTCTAAATATGTATGTTTATCTCTCTCCCTCTCTCTCTATCTTTCTCTTTATCTCTCTCTCTCTCTCTCTCTCTCTCTCTCTCTCTCTCTCTCTCTCTCTCTCTCTCTCTCTCTCTCTCTCTCTCTCTCTCTCTCTCTCTCTCTCTCTCTCTCTCTCTACAATAAAATGATCTAGCTGCAAATTGTTGACCTCTGCAAATATAACATCACCTACTCATGCATAAAAAATTTCCATTTTTTTTTAATGGTCTAAGATGCAGCACAGCTTCATAGAAGTCTTTGTGTTACTGGTTTATTTCAGTTGTTGCCTAGTTGCAGGTTTTATTTTATTTTTTTGTGTTTCATTGAAGTTATCATTCGAATTTTATTTTCTCTTTATTTTATTCTTATTTTTGAAAAATTTGGTTTATTGATGAAAGATTGAATTGTATTTTATAAAAGATTTTTCTTGCAGTTGATAAAAATTTTTGCGCTAAGATTTTCGGTAAAAATTTTGAAAGCATTTTTGTGTCTTACGTGAAATTCTTCTCAGACGTACCTACACGATTTTAATTTGTTTGATTAATTATTGAAAATGTTTTATATTCAAATTCTAGAATTTAAAAAGGTCTGTTACTATCCGTCATTGAAAGACAAGAATGAACATTTCAACATAGAGAGCATGCACCCATCCTACTGCACGCACATAATGTACCCTGCAGTTAAACTTCAAAATAACCAAATTGAAACTTATGAAGAAAATGATAAGAAACTGTGGGTAAATTTTTTCTAGGAACGATTTTTTTAATTTATATAAAATCATGAAACTATATTTCATTATCTATATATATATATATTTTTTTTAATTCCATTTATTCACAAAAAAAGTGAAAGAGTATTTAGTTATTTATTATCAAGATGATACTTTCTTAATTCTTGAATTCTTTTTATAGCACTATAATAATGAAAAAAAATATTTCCAGTAACGAGCAAGTGACTTACCTAAAAGGGAGAAACAAAGATTGGAAAGTAATGTTAACGATTGATACTGGAGAAGTAGGAAGTGTTGAATTCGCCAAAGCTCTGTCAAGTCAGTCGAGCCGTGGTCATTTCATGCGCCAGTTAGTCAGTTTTTTGAGGAAGTTCAATTTCGATGGATTTGACATAATGTTCCGTCCTTCAGGTGGCTATGACAAACAGAAAGTTACTTCTTTCATTCAGGTTCGGTTTTTTTTGGTAGTTTCGAAATGATTCTTTACTATGCTTACTTATAGTTATAACGATAATATTGTAAGATTTTAAATGTTTCAAATGTTTAAATAATGTAAAATCAAATTTTTTTTGTACCTAAACAAAACCAGAAAAATCCATCAATGTTTGACACTTTTAAAATATTTATTTGTTAAAGATTTTGAAAAAGAATCTCAAAATTGTTACTATCTATGTTATCACTGCATTGTAAATTTAATTATTTGTGTGAATATGAAAAGGAAATTCGCGATGAGTTTTCGAGAGACGTCGGAGCTCCCGGTCGTTCGTCGCTACAGTTAAGTATCGCAATCCCAGTTCACAAAGAAACCATTAGACGCGAATACGATCTGAAAGAAATTCAAAAGTACGCTTTCTACTTTTAGGTATCGTATCAACTGACAAAATTAACAAGTGGAAAAGTTCATTTAATCACTAATTACAATTAACATAAAAATCACCCCAAACAGTCAGATGTTGGCCGTACAAATAAGTAAGTGGTTAATCCTTAGAGTAGTTTGTTTAAATGATATAATCTGTTAGATAACAAGCTGGTGCGTTATCACTGGTAGTGAATAAGTATGCAAAGTTTCCGTTTAACCGTACAGAGGTATGTTAACGACACGAGAAATTAAGACAGATGTGACAAGGTCAATAAATTTAACGGTTAAATTGGATGTGTAGGATAATTAGAAATAATTCAATGAAGCATTCACATTAATTAGGCTTGCTAAAAATTAAATGAGAAAGATTAAATTTAACATAAATAATATATATACGCAAACCAGAAACTTGGATTTCATAAGCATAATGGCGTATGATTATCACGGAGTCCAGCAGAATGTTACGGACCATAATTTCCCGCTACACTCTGACGACAGACTGTCTTTGGTAACTAACTATTGTTACTGATCATATCTTATCATGTCTTACCTGCCGATGATAAATTTAATGTTCACATTAATCCAAAGTTTTGGACTGTTGAATATGTAGAAGCACTGGGCGAATTAGAGCCATCAAAAATAGTCATTGGAATTTTATTTTACGGGCGATGTTTCATACTTGAAGATTTCTACAACCATCAAGTCGGAGCACCTGTCATTGGGCCGTGTGCTGCCGGCTTTTACACCAATCAATCTGGTGTTCTGTCCTATCGTGAAGTCAGTTGGTCAACCTCTTTGAAACCGTTCAATAATCTTAACTCTTATTCACCGTAACTTTTTAAAAAATATTTGTCAACTTCCTTTCACATCATTTTCGTACAAATTTCGGGTGAAATATTTTGAATTTGAAACTGTTCAATAAGATATGCGAAATATTTCTGTCTGAACCTGAAACCCAAGTCTTCTGGTCTGATAAATATTACGCCACTTATCTGGTCAGTGAAAATGTGTGGGTATCATACGAAGACAAAAAAAGTCTTGCCGAAAAAGTAATCTTAATTTTTATTCACTGTATCTTTTAAAAAAAATATTAGTTAAAAAGTATTCAAAGTCACTTAATTATCTGACAGATTTTTATATTTTCCCACAAAACTGACAATTTTCAACCAAATTTCCAGCTCAGCGAACATTTTATACAATTTACGTAAAATTGTATTGCGAATTACGACAGACAATTCGGTATTTTTTCCCTAAATAACATCAAATTTTATTTTAAATTGCTAATTAAAACAAATCATTCAACCCGTTTGGTGCAGCTAAATTTCGTGCAGTCCATGGAGTATGGCGGATGGATGGTCTGGAACATAGGGTTTGATGATTTCATTGGGGAGTGCTGTACCTCCAATGAATATTATCCTCTGTTATCGTCTTTGAAGTAATTCAAATTATTTTAAGAATGAAACGTAAGATTATGAAGTTAAACTTTAAAATTCTAAAATCATTGTTGTTGAAAAAGATGTAAATTTCTGTAAATAAATAGTAAGATCACAGATTGATATTGGAGTATAACAAAAATAACTGATCATAACATATTCATCCGAAAGCAGTCAGGCTGAAAACGACTTCGAATCGACAACTGACTCAACCACAGCCTCCCCTAACAACACCGTCTCCCATTGTTCGATAGTTTCAACCAAACAAATTTTATATCTTTTTAAATTTTTTTAAATTTGCCTTTTTAAATTTTCATTTGTTAATTGTTGAAAATTCTTGTTTTGTTAGTCATTCCAGTTTATTTCATAGTTAAACTCCTAATTCAACATTAAGTATGTTGGAGGAAATTATTACCTATTATTAAAGCAAGAATGACATTTCAGATTTCAGGACAGTTTGTTATTACCTACGCTGGGACCAGCGCCAAGATAAAATCTCTATATTTTCTCCTCAAGACGTTGATACATCTCTCTGCACGCATCTCATATACGCGTTTGTGAAGCTGGAAAATATCACACTTGGGATTTATGAAGAGAATGACGAAAAAATGTGAGTTAGAGCTTGAGGGTAATTTTAATCAGAGTCTGATTTAGATATTAGGAGGCCGCAAGGCAGCAAAGATGCGGTAGCTCCTAATTTTCTTCACTAAAAAAACATTTTTTAACGTTCAGGGAAAACATAAAATTGGCTGACCCATCGTACTTTGTACATTTTGAGGGCCCTTTTCTGTGGGAACCGGATAGCCCAACCCACCCTTTTCCTAAATCCGGTTCTTTCTCAAATAAACAATGATCTAACATTTTGCTAATTTTAAATTGCATTTATTCGGATTTATAACATTTCATTAAATTAAATTTAAAAAATATTTTCAAAATATTTACTGTCAGCTTTGAAGAGCTCATCAAATTAAAGGAGACGAATAGAGATTTAAAGGTGATGTTATCTATTGGAGGTTGGAACGAGATAAACACGGATCTAAGCATGATGTTGTCGAACCATGTGAGCAGGAAACATTTCATCAATCAGAGTGTGGAATATTTGAGGAAGTGGAATTTAGACGGACTCGATTTCCACTTCTACCACCCTATAAATGAATGCAAACAAAAACTCACCTATTTGATTCAGGTCTGTCTTTTTTGGCTGATTATATTTCTAATTTTTTACTCGAATTTAATTTTTTTTTTCAGATTGTTGTTTAAATCATTTTGATATTTTTTATTTAATTATCCAATATTTGTTTTAAATAAATTTTTTTTCAATAAAATGACAAACATAAATTTCGACGCACATTACACGCTAACGTAGGGTCTGCGTGATGCCTTTACATCAGAAAGCAGGACAACAGGCAAACCCTCGATGGAATTGAGCATTGCAGTACCCGGAAACACGGAGGACATTAAGAATGGCTTCGAACTTGATCAGCTGCACAAGTAAGGAAAGTTTCACTACTAACTAATGAAAATTTCGTTCGGCTTTTTACGAATGACTATTGAGATTTTGCGTAACTGTCTGATACGAAAATGATTCCACATAACATTTAGGTAAATCATTTAAACAAAGCTTATTTTATTTCAGCTGACTATTCATATATATATATATATATATATATATATAATATATATATATATATATATATATATATATATATAATATATACCAGCATGAATTCGAAAAATAAGTTTATTTTGTATTTTAATAAACTAAACGTTCACCAAAAAACTTAAGTGATAAAAATCGAAAAAACGAACTACAAACATATTAACGCCAAACATTCTGTAGAATTTATAGAATATTGTAATATATATATATATATATAACTCTTAATCAGAAATCTGAACTTCGTTAGCATAATAGTGTATGATTATGATGGGTGGTCGCAGAATGTTACAAGACACAATTCACCATTGTTCTCTAACAACAATTCATCATCATTGGTTAGATTTTGAAGAATATTTTGAAATTATTTAATTTCTATATTATTATTTTTTGCGTCCATAATAAAACAAATTATTAACATATACACACAATAAAACATTTAAATTATAGAGTTGGAGTACTAGCTACGTTGAACTGAGTGGAGTTGAGCCATCAAAAATAGTTGTAGGCGTTCCATTGTACGGCAGGTGCTTCATATTGGAGGATTCCAACAACACAAAAGTCGGCGCGCTTGTTGCTGGTCCATGTCCATCTGGAGAGTATAGTCATATACCAGGAGTAGTGTCTTACGCTGAGGTCAGTTGAGGGCGATTTTGACAGATTTCGACACTTTTTGTGAAAGATTTTTTATAATAAACTTCACAATTTGAAATCATTTTAATGAAGATATGTTTGACGTACATCAATAATCCTGAAACTAAATTTTACTGGTCTGATGAACACCAAGCATCGTACCTCGTCTACAAAAACCTTTGGATCAGTTATGAAAACGAACGAAGCCTTGTCAGAAAGGTTATCTTACTTGTCTTTAACAACAGTGTAATTAACAACAACATAGAAAATTTTATTGAAATACGTTGGTGATAAACAACATCATTTTTGTCGGCATTAAACATCTTCATTTGCTTAAGGTCGATTACTTATACCAAAAAAATTACGGCGGGTGTATGGCCTGGAATCTGCAATTTGATGATTTCAATGGAAATTTTTGTAACACCGGACTGAGGTTCCCACTTTTGAAAGTTCTAAGTGGAGAACGTGACATAAAGTATGTCCATCTTTCTCATTTATTTTGTTTCTAAAAAATCTTTTTATCACCAGAAATAACGCAGGCATCTATGCAAACATTTACATACAGGAATTTACAATCAATTTGATAAAAGTAATGTATTGCATACACACGGTAGAAAATACAATTTCAGTATTTTGTGCTTTGACAATCGTTTGAACTCCGCCGAATCACTTACATTTCACACAATTTCTTTGTTAATGTTTTTTTATTCTTTTTTTTTATTTTAAAAATTTCAAATTAGACTTAACCTCAATTATCAGGTAGGATTTTGTTTAATGTTACCTCAAATTTAAAATTTACAACGTATTACCTCAACTTTTAAACTTCACAACCAAGTCAACTGTTCGATATTGTCCAGCAATCTCCAACTGATGGAAGAAATTTCGAAAGTTATCAGCCAACAGCAAGCGGTTAGACATAAATAGAGTTTAATAAATTGTCGGACAACATTTTTTAAGACGTTTGATTGACGAATTAATTTCAGAAAAAGATAGATCGGCTTATTACCCGGTGGCGAATGATTGCAGAAAGTATGTCCACCTTATAAACGGCTCGGCTAGCATTGAGACCTGCCCAGCTGATTCCTACTTCAATCCACTGAATAATTCCTGTGAAAGACAAAATTTTCTTTCGCTGAAGAGAAGACAAGAATGTTCCATCTGAAATGGTCACTTGTTTGAAACCTTCTATCATAATATAAAAAAACATAAATAGCTTTTGTTAAGTCAAAATTTCTTTCCTTATGAATATTTTTGACAATAAAATTTAATGTGAAACATTTTTCTTCGCTTTTTTACAATATTCTAATTAATTAGTTTTATACGTAAGTTGTAAGAATGGGAAAAATATGCGAAAATGTATATAATGTATGAAGCTACATAACAAAATAATATAATTATAATGATACAGTGTAATAATATAATATAATAATAATAATTTAGTATAATTTAAATTAGTCGAACAAAAATGTGGTTTTTGAGAAGAGTTATGAAAATTAGTTGGACCTCTCACACTTCGAATGAGGATGTGTTAAAACGGTCCGGTTATGAAAAGAAGAAATTACTACAGATAATCCGACGGGGCAGTTAAAGTTTTTTGGTCACATCACGTGGAAGGAAGGAATGGAAAATCTAACAACTACTGGAAAGATTGCAAGGAAAAGAGATCGCGGTCAACAACGAAGAACATTCGTGAAGTCCTTGTGTCACTTGTTGAGTATCACCACATTTCAACTACTACAAAGTGTTAAGGATCGGCTTTTGTGGAGGTCGATGGTCGCCAATGTCCTGAAAGGATAAGGCACGAGAAAGAAGAAGATAATATAAAATATATTATAAAAATATATTTTATTACATGATGAAAAGTTTAAGCATTCTTGGTATGGTTTTAAATATTGTAGTAATATGTTGATTGTTATTAAATTTTTGGTTAAAAGAAAATTTTTTATCCTTTCAAATGTTTAATTTATTGTTTTAAAATGCTACGACCAAACGAATGATGACACATACGTTAGGTGTTTATTCAGTAACGTTTTGATATAATATCTTTCATTCAAATCGCATCATCATGTTTATGAATTACGCATCTTCTTCATTGGCTGGAAGTTATCATTTTTCGAAGAATTTTTAGTCTGTTTTGGTAAGAAGGATTTCAAAAGATTTGAATATTTTACAACAATTAAATGTGAATGAATGAATGAACGAACGAACGAACGAACGAACGAATGAGCGAGTGAATGAATTAATTAAAAGTGTAAAAAGTGAAAATCGATTACCATGCTTCTTAGTGACTAGATACTCAACTCCGTTGATAACATTGAGAATTGAAAACTCGTCAGGCTGCTCGATTAACACTGGTTCAACTGCATACGTATCGCCCATGTATTCAAACTTAGCCGACTGTACAAGTAAATTTTGTAGGTGTGTGTTTTTAAAAATTTCAGATGAATTAATTCAAAATTTTTAGACTATTTAATTAATTAAAGTGCGTGATAGTTTAATGGTTAAATGGTCTGATTCTGTAGTTTTATAGTTAATAGCAAGAAGAAATTAGTAAAATATTGTGATAAAATAATTCAAAAAAAATGTTCCTTTACAAAAAATTTGTCTTCTTCGGTTCCATAGCCTGGATCGGCTCCAACAGTTATACCCTTTCCTTTGTAGCGACACTAAACAGAAATATAATTTTTCTTTTTTATAGTAAAAAATTCGTAATTAAAGTTAATAATTCCTAATTACGTAGCAAGCAAATGAAGTAACAAAGCCATCAGTACCCTACTTAAAGGAAGAATTGTAATGAAGAATTGAACTAACGATAAACTCTCCTGGCTCATACTCCTCAATGTTCTCGAACGCAGCCACGAACTTAACTTCGCGACCTCTGCCGTCGATTGTGAACGTGAAAGAAAGAGAGTCTGAGCAGTGGGCTGTTGTATTTTAAATAAAAATATAATAATCAGTGGTAAGATGGTTTGTTAGTTTAATGGTTAAGGCTTTTACGGAGAGAGTTAGTTTATTATTAAACCTGGTTTGTTATATGAATCTGCGAGTGATGCTTTTGGTTCAGACTTGTGTGTTGTTGATATCTTTGAGCAGGGGTGGGTTATGCGGCATTGTTTGCCAAAAAAATGTTGTCAGCCAGACATTATGACCAAAAAAAGGAACCACAAATCTTAAAAAATTTTCTCCCGGGTCGAAAAAATTTGCTATTTAAGTACATATACGGCCCTACTAAGGTAAAATGCGGCCCTCACAACAAAAAGTTTGCCCACCCCTGCCTTCGAAAATTAATTAAAACAGAATTAATAACAATAAAAATAAGATGAGTAATGATAATAACATCAACAACAAGAACAACAATAATAATAATAATAAAATTAGGGATAACTCCATAAAATAGGGCATACCATTTATCCTACGGACTAAATACTCAACTCCGTTTATTGCATTGACAACTGAAGATTCATCAGGCTCCTCGATCAACAGTGGTTCAACTAGGTACGTACTATCCATGTGGTTGAAACTGGCCGTCTATGTTAATGGTTTATCTATCTGTCTGTCTGTCTGTATGTCTATCTGTCTGTCTGTCTATCTGTCTGTTTGTCTGTCTGTCTGTCTATCTTTATATTTATTATTTAGTTTATTAAAAATTATTTCTTTATTACTGAAGATTAATTACATCTTTGTGGAATTTTATAATATTTTGTGGCTTGAATAGCAGAACGATGTTAATGATTACAGTATTTCAATTCAAAGATAATTAAAAAATTGTTATTATAATTATTAAATAATACAAAAAAACTATTGTATAACATTCAATTAATAATCCACTTAGTTTCATCTAAATACAGTTGAATTAAAATTAAATTAAATTAAAATAAATTACGAAGTATTTGTCCTCTTCAATTCCATAGCCCGAGTCAGCGCCAACCGATATATCTTTTCCTCTATAACGGCACTCAAAAAATAAATAATAGAGATCATTTTATCGGTAATAATATAATTTAATCAATATAAAACTTATAATTCAACAAATAGTTATATAGTTAAAGATGAATTTAAAACGAACGATATATATATATATATATATATATGTATATATATATATATGTATATATATATATATATATATACAAGCAGACAAAACTAACAGTAAATTCTCCAGGCTCGTATTCTTCACTGTCTTCAAATTTCACATCAAACTCAACTTTTGTACCCTCTCTATCGACCAGAAACTGGAATTTGAGGTTTTCTAAACAGTTCGCTGTTGAGTCATTTTAACAAGAGAAATAAATTGTTTAAATTATACTTTATTAAACGGAGACCTACAGCATGGTTTTATATCTTTGTCGATTCAATGTTGAAATGTTCTTTGAAATAAAATATTTTTGTTTAACATTTATAAATCTATATAATGTTTTTTTACAAACTTATTAAAACATATTTTTAATGTAAAATTATTTAAATGTGTAATGATATATCGTCGTGTATTAGATATGATGCGTAAGTTCTTGCGAATGTACTGATGAACAATTTGTAAAGACAAACATGCGTTTGCCAGAAATATTTAATAAAAAGCAAAAAAATAAAAATTGAACTTAGAAATTAATTGCTTGTTGGCTTGTAAAAATAAAACTTTAACTTTCATTTTCAACCTTTTTTGTTGCCTGAGACGTAAAAATTGCAGCACAAACACAGAACGCAAATCACTGCCAAACAGTTACTGTAAAACATTTCAGTAAATAAATATTATTATTTTATCTAATGAACTCCAACAATAAAAAATATTTTATTTCAATTTCAAATACGTTGACTCTTGAAATGCAATTTTACAGATAGCTGATACTTTTATATACAACATGTATATCTAAAACATGCTGATCAATTTAATTAGGATGATCACGTTTCACGATCCATTAAACTAATAACACACACGTGAGAGTTGAAGGATTCTTTTAAAATAATTCGAAAAATGAGGAAAATAGTAGCAATTTCATTCTATTGATATTTTACTACAGACTTTTTAGTAAAAATTTGTTTGTTTGTTTATGTTTGTAAAATAAATAAAAATTTTAGAGTAGTCTCCTAAAAACTACAATGTAAAATTGATAGCATACAATCAGCTTTAGTCACAAAGAAAAATATATTTTTTAATTTTTTGTTTTTTTTTTATCTGAAACGTGCCTTTTTTATTTAATGAAAGTTGAGATATCTGTATCATTGATGTTGATAACAAACCTCTGGGAATGTATATGAACACAGAAATCTGAATTAAACATTTGAAACAAATAACTAAATTACTGTTAGGAAAGAACGAGAGAAAGATTAAGAACAAAAAAGGAAAACAGAAAAACCGAGAGAGAGAGAGAGGGAGGGAGAGGAGAGAGAGAGAGAGAGAGAAAATAAAACAGAAGATATATAGAGTTGGCGAGGGAGAATTTGATGACGCTTGTTAACCTTCATCCAGTTTTTGCTCATTAAATGCGCTCAAGTGTTAACTTAATTCCCTTCCCAATATCCGCTAATCACTCTTGCCAGTCAACGATTACAGATCAAAGAGAGGAAAAAGTTAAAATAAAAAAAAATAACGAAAAAATAACAAAAACCAAAAAATTAAATTAAAATAAATAATTGCCTAATATATATATATATACGATAGGCTTTCACAAGATGGAATAGGTGAATAATGACATCTCTTGTGTCCCAATTTCTAGTTCGTATTCGACTTGACCATGGCGGCCAGTGCCACAAGATTCTCTCACTCTCTCTCTCTCTCTCACTTTCTCACTCTCTCTTTCACTTTCACTCTCTTTTTTCCTCTTTCTTTCTGTTTTTTTCTCTATACTTCTTTACCTTCCTTTTAACCGTGTTTTTCAATTGCAGAAACCCATATTTTCATCTGAAATTATTTCATCAGCATGTATTACCGATTTACATTTAAATTATGTCAAAAAAATGGAACAGACACTTACAAACAATAACATAGAAATCCATACACCTATATACACGCATACACACACATACGATGACATACATTATCCTATCCAATTAAAGCAATCACCGATGAGTAAAAGTGAATTGAAGTGAAGACGAGCACCGCACTAATCCAAGACAGAGTTGTGGTTGTTGTTGTTGTTGTTATTATGATTATTGCTTATATTATTGTAGTATTTTGGATGTTGTTTTATGTGTTGTTATTGTGTTATTGTAAACCCACGCACACACACAAACATACATACACACACAAACACACTCATAATAAATTACATTTATAAAATATTGTCGTACATTACCGATTTATAATATTCATAAATACACACACATACGCACACACAAACAAACACATAAAAATCTTATTAACTAACGAACCACACAAAATTTTTAATTAAACAAATAAATTAATTAATTAGTTAATAATTAATTAATACAATAAGTTATAACAGAAAATCAGTCATCGTGATCCGTGCGACGACAATTTGTTTAAATTAAAACAAACAATGAAATCAAAGAGGTAGACGAACCTTTAAAGAAAATGAAATTCAGAGAGAGATAGAACTAAAAAGTGACAGGATAGAAAGATTTGAATGGGAACAGAGAAAAAAACGATAGAAAGAAGAGCATAAAGAGAGAGAGAGAGAGAGAGAGAGAGAAAATTAGAAAAAAGATGTTAAAGAGAAATGGAGAAAAAATGAAGAGAAGAGAGAGACAGAGAGACAGATAGAGAGAGAAAGAGAGAGAAAGAGAGAAAGGAGAAAGAGAGTGAAAAAGAAAAAGATAGACACAGAGGAAGAAAAATAGATGACTAAAACAGATAGAGAGTGAGAGAGAGAGAGAGAAAGAGAGATAGGGAGGGAGAGAGAAAGAGAGAGTGGGTTGCCGACAAAAGATGAAAGGTTTGTTCGTATGACAGGTGTTGTTGCCTCAAATTAGCAATCAAACGACTCCATAACAAGCCGACAATGCTGATGTACGCTTCTTCACGCTCCTTAAGCACACGACAACTTTTATTTGATATCATCATCATCATCATCATCCTTTTCAGCCATCATCATCATCATCGTCGTTGTCATCATCATCGTCGTCGTCGTCATCATCATCATCATCATACTCAACATTATCATCAATAGTCATTCAAAACTATTATTATCAGCATAAAAAAGTATGCCATCATCGTCATCATCATTCTCTTCATGATTCCTAAGATCATGATCTTACTGTTGGAGTCATCCTAATCATCATTAACGTGTGTAGGTATCATTACCAAAACTCACACTCCTCATCTCAATCATCATCGTCGTCGTCGTCATCCTCATCATCATTTTCATCACCACCATCATCATCGTCATTTGTTTAATCATCATTACCACCATCATTACCACCATAAACGACCTAATTATCAACAACAATAACATAGGCATCACAGATACATGTATGTGTATGTTTTTACAATAATAAACGCATTACAAATTGTACGAAGCACACAAAACAGTAGTTAGTAGCTACACACACACATACATACATACATACATACATACATACATACATACATACATACATACATACATACATACATACATACATACATACATACATACATACATACATACATACATACATACATACATACATACATACATACATACATACATACATACATACATACATACATACATACATGCATACATACATATAAACACAAACACACACACACAAACACACACACACACTCACACGCATGCAATAAAGCTTCTGCAATTAATAAGTCAATCATCTACATACTGTTGTAGTCTAGTCTCTAGGGCTACACGTTTCGTGTGTGTGTGTGTTTGTGTGTGTGCTTATGTTTGCATGTATGTATGTGTGTATTATTTATAATGTATGCATGCATGTCAGTATTAAACATGGAAGCCTGCATGTGTGTGCGTGTGAGTGAGTGTTTGTATGTATTTTTTTTTGAATGTATGTTCTTGTATGTGTGTGTGTTTGTGTGTGACGTTCTTATGTACGTACTTAGGTAGGCACTTATTTTTTGTATTTCAAATTGTGGTTATATGTGTATATGTGTATTTATCTTTATGTATGTGTGTGTGTTTGTGTATGTATGTGTGCTTATGTTTATGTATATATTTGGTTTATTAATAAATGGCATAAAACAATTGACTTGCATTAAATTAAAGCGGAAATGAAAAATATTAAAAGAATTCAAAAATTCTCTGTACAAAAACGCCACAATACGCCACACACACACACACACACACAAGCACACGCACGCACGCACACACACGCACGCACACACACACAAAGATTAATAACGGTACTCTATAAATGTCTACAAGAGTTGAACGTGTCGTATTAGAAGATGTATCATGCAGTGAATCTATTTTAAATCATTTGATTGATTGGTTGGCTGGTTGAATGGTTGATAGTTTGATTGGTTGGCTGGTTGAATGGTTGATAGTCTGATTGGTTGGCTGGTTGAATGGTTGATAGTCTGATTGGTTGGTTAGTAAGTTGTTTTGCTGATTAGCCAATTGGTTGGTTGATCGATCGGTTGATTGATTGGTTGGATGGTTGATTGGTTGGTTAGTTGGTTAGTTGATTAGATGGTTGGTTAGTTGGCTGGTTGTCTGATTGATTAGTTTGTTTTTTTTGGTTGGATGGTTTTCGAATAATAAAAATTAAATTCTTTTTCCGCTATAACAGGCTGTGTATATGTGTGTTATAAGTGTGTATATGTCTGTATACCTGTTTGTATATGTATGTTATGTGGGTGTATATGTGTTTGTATATGTGTGTTATAGGTGTGTGTATGTTTGTGTATATGTTTGTGTATATGTTTGTGTATATGTTTGTGTATATGTTTGTGTATTTGTTGATGATTGGGAACATTATTTTTCTTCCGCCCTAACAGGTCGATGTTTTATCGTTGGTGAAATAATTTAATGGATTTAAAGTTAGGCTTTGGTTTTTCGTTTGTTGAAACTTTCAATAACTTTTCCCCCAGTGTGTGTCAGATTTTATCTCAAACAGCAAATGAACTTTTTAACATATGAATAAATTGAATAATTAAATGTATAAATTATTAATCAAATTTCAATAAATTAACTAATTAATTGAAAAATTAGCTGATTAAACAAATAAAATACGAATATATAAAGAAATTTTACACTCATTAAACGCATGTATGTGTAAAAATTTGTGTATGTATGTATGTTTGTTTGTTTGTTTGTTTGGATGTTTGTATGTTTGATTGTTTGTATGTCTTTCGTTTCGTTTCGTTGTATGTATTTATGTATACATGAATTTTTGTGTTAGTATGTTTGTTTGTTTGTTTGTTTGTGTGTATGTTCAACTATTTACATTATTTACAAGGATGAACGTTTAAAACTGGTTTCTAGATTAATTTAATTAAATGTAATATTACTATTATTATATACAAGTGTGTATTTCTGTGAGAAATTTTTTGGCTTGTTTGTGTGTGTGAGTGTGTGTGCGTGTATGTGTGTGTGTGTATGTGTGTGTGTGTGTGTGTGTGCGCGTGTGTATCTCTCCCTTTCTCATCATCATAATTTACTTAATTACTCTCGTTAACCTTAAGACGTAATTCATTTATTAATTACGTAATTGATAAATAAATAATAAATAATAACAATAATAAAAACATTTAAAATAATTAAAAAATAGTGAATAGATGATGACGTCATAATGTGGCGAAGATAATTTTCGCTTTGTTATTTATTCATTTCGTTACCGTCGCTACACTTAAGCCATCATTCATTAGTCACGTGATAAATAACTTTAAGAAAAATTAAAAATAATTAAAAAACAATAAATAGACGATGACGTCATAATGCGGTAAATATAATTTTTGTTTGTTTATAGTCTCCAGTTCATCTTCATAGACGAGGCCAATACTGGCTAGTCATGGAGACCATGGAGGAGTTGAGGTCGTGGAAGTGGGGTGCGGTCCCTGGCACCTGGAGGGGCACTGATACTCCGGGGGATATTAAACCTTGGAGGTAAATGATGATGATGATGGTGGTGATGGTGGTAGAGTTATAATGATGATGGCTCAGGTTATAATGATTATGATGTTGATGGTGTTGATGATGAGGGTGGTGGTGATAATGATGATGATTGTGATGGTGATGATGGTGATGATGTTGGTTGCAGAGGTCATGATAATGAATAGTGATTAGTGATAATTAATGATGATGACGGTGAAAAAATATTTGAAATAAAAATTTGATAAAAATGAAATGATCAAAAATATTATTTTGAAACGAAAACTTATTTTTTTTTAAATAAATAAACGAATGGATAAATAAAAACAATTAAAACAAATAAAAAAAACCGGTGCATTGGAGGGTGGTGGCGGGTGAATGTTCGAATTGCAGGATGACCTCGAGTAGCCGGTCAAGGTCAAATGTTCGTAACCCCGAGACTGACCAACGTCTGATGATGATGATGATGATAATTATGACCGTATTGATGATGATGATGATGACGACGATGATGATGATGACGACGAACGACGATGAGGATGACTGACCAAAGCAATAACGTGGTGATGATGATAATGATGACGCAATTGAAAGCATCAAACCTTACCGTCTTAGCAATTATTTATTTAACTTTTTAATAAATTGTCATTAAGGAATATTTATAATTGAATATAATATTGATAAAAATGTTAATTAATAATAATGATAATTATTATTATTATTATCATCATTTACTCACATGGGTACGTTGGGACGGGGTTGACGTGTTGTAGGCAAGTTGGGTTTTGAACCAAGTTGGATGTGATTGAATAGGATGGAGGCATGCAACTGTGTTATTGGTTGGTTGGATGGTTAATTGGTTGATTAGTTACATGGTTAATTGGTAAGATGGTTGGTTGGTTGGTTGGTTAGTTGGTTGGTTGTTTGGTTAGTTGGTTGTTTTTTTGGTAGGTTGGTTGGTTGGATGGTTTGTTTGTTTGTTGGTTGGTTGGCTGGTTGGTTGGTTGGTTGATTGGTCGGTCGGTTGGATGAATAGGGATTGGTTGAGTGAAATATTAAAAGATCTATTGATTCCGCAATTTACCAAAAGTATTTAGACATACGTTTCATCATCATTATTATTATTATTGAAAAAGTGATAAAACGTATTAAAAAAAAACCCACTCACACTGCAAATAATAACTATCGAAGATCTCACACACACACACACACACCACACACACACACTCACACATACACACACACACGTACACACACGTACACACACACGCGTGCGTTCTGCTCTGACGCCACTGAGGTAATGATATTTAAAATAAAACAAACGCTTCTGCCGACTAACTGTTAATTGGGAAAGATAATTTGGTAGGCTCATCAAATATAAACACGCACACATACACACGCACACATACACACATACATATACACACATGTCACACACTTATAAATACACGCGCACACATATATAAACACACACACGCATATTACAAACACATACACACAAACATTATAATTTTCAAATATTCGTTACCATAATCGCATACATCACAATTCACATCATCATCTTTCTTATTCTTATCATCAACTCTCTCTTTCTCTTTTTCTCTCTCTTACTCTCTCTCATCATCATTGTCTCATTCACTCTCACCATCATCATCATCATCATCTCACTCAGGGTAGCGGTAGGTCTCAGGCATTGTCGGTAGTGGCTGATGAATGGATGAATACATTGATGGATTGAAAGAATTACTTCCCCTCCCCCACTTCCGTCAACATCTCTCCTCTGATTTCGAAGTTTCTCTTCTCGACGCCATTTTGCTCGTCGGTTTGAAAACCAGACCTGTCATCATCATCATCATCATCATCATCATCATCATCATCATCATCACCGTCATCATCATCATGATCATCATCGTCATCATCATTCTCATCATCATCATCATCGTCGTCGTCGTCATCAACATCATCATCATATTTTTCTTCTTTAGCAGAGTTACCACCAACAAAATCAACAACATTCTCGTCATTGTCATCGTCCTAATCACCGTCACCATTATCATTACCCTATCATCATCATCATCATCGCCAATACCATCGTCATCACTACCACTGTCATCATCATCATCATCATCACCTGTATCCTAGCTTCAGGGAGATCGAGTTTTTGAGCCAATCTTTCTCGCGCGAAGACGTCTGGGTAGTGAGTCTTTTCGAATTCTTTGAGATTTTAATTATTATTAATTACAATTATTAATTAATCAATTATATAAATTATTATTTTATTATTTTTTATTATATCTATGGCGTTTATCGTTACAAAAAGTAAAAAGTTATTATATCTATGGTTTATCTGCTGCCAAACGGATGGATGAATGAATGGATGAACGAACGAACGAACGAATGAATAAATGGATGAATGGATGAATGAATGAACAAAAGAACGAAAGAACAAACGAATGAACGACAGATCAAGACAAGACACCATCCCCTACATACAGACCTTTTTCTAAATCTTCAATTTGTTGTGTGGTGAATGACGTCCTATTCCTCTGAAGTTTCCTCTTCAATCGCATTCTCATCTGCTCGTCTGTCTCGTTGGCTCTTGGACTGCTGTCGCAACTTTCATTGCTAGTCAGGGCATCTGTGTGTGTGTGTGTGTCTGTGTGTCTGTTTGCCTGTGTGTGTCTATCTGTCTGTGTGTGTGGTAGGTTGTGTGTAGGTGTTTGTTTGTTGTTGTTTTGTGCTAAAGTTAATTTTTTTTTTGTAGCTAGCTGTAGGTATGTGGTCTGGTTTGTGATTTGTTTGTTTGTTAGTTGCGTATTTGATAGCCAATTGTTTTTTTTTTCTTACGTTGTTGGTTTGTCGTTGAGGCCTTAGTTTAATAGCAGTTGTTGCTTAACGAATTTACGTGAAAATATTCATAAAATATAAAAAAAAAACCTCTTATGTAATTCAGCATTTGAATAAAAACACACTACAGTAAATATTTCATGCATGATAATACTTACGGTATAACACACATTTCAAGCAGTAACTCAGTAACCAAACAGTATTTTCATATCTCATGAAAAAAACTTTTACTACACGTTAGTCAGATAAACTTGAAATAATAATATACCTTCTTCTGGTTTCCTCTTGTTTAGCAGTCCTGTTAAAGTTTAATATGACAAAAAAAAACTAAATGATTTTTTTACTCTAAAAAATTTCAAATAGTTTAAGTAACAATATGAAATATTAATAATAATATTAAAAATGTAATAATAATAATAATAATAATAAAAGTAATAATAATAGTAATAGTAATAATGATAATAAATTCTTAGAATTTCTGTTGGAATTTAGTTTGACCAAAAATAAACTAATTTAAAGGTAACAATATTAAAATAATATATGTAACAATATGAAAAAATAACAATAAAATAAAAATAATAAAATAATAATACAATAATAATAATCTTAATGATAATAATAATAATTTCTAAGAGAGCTTTCTATAATTGTGGTATGATTGTATTACGTAAAGTTTAAACGTTTAAAACTCAAAAGCAAGCTAACGATCATATCTCTATCTGAGTCTGGATGGCAGATGATGGTGAAAATGATGACGATGATGATGATGGTTGTGGTGATAATGATGGAGAGAATGATGATGATGATGAGGAGGAGGGTAACAACAATGATGACGACAATGATGACGATGTTGGAGATGATATTTTTGCACGCACGTACAAACGATACGATACGATACGATACCTTTTAACACACACACAAACACATACTTGCACACACATTTACATATTCACAGGTACACACATATACACACATACATACAAACGCACACGCATACATACATACATACACACATAGTGATATAAGTATGATTGGCATGATAATGAATACAAACATCATAGATTATGCGCAAACTCATCCGCACATTAACAGATCAATATCAACTTCTATGCAAATCAAACACTCGCACGCACACAACACACACCGCACGCACGCACACAAACAAACAAACACACATATATACACACGCACACACACAAACATACACACACACATTAACACAAATATTCATATAAATAATTTCATAAGATCCAAACTTGTACTGCACATTTTCATGCATACGCACAAAAATCTACCATTATAAACGCCTTGAAATAATAAGCAATCAAACTGACAAATTTTATCAGATATATTTATTCTTTAGGTAAGTCTCTAAAAAAACTATTCTTTGGGAATATTTCAGAAATATTTTCAAACTTTTACTACAAAATTAAGTATCTGATCACGCTTTTCAAATGCTAGATGTATAAGCAGCGTTAGAAAAATTGCAGATCGAAGATTAAATATTACAATATAGCGATAACATTCACAACAACAACAACAACAAAAAGTAATACTTAATCGCATCAACAACAACAATACGTCAAAAATACACCAGCAACACAACAGTACATAAAAAATTCAGAACAAAGTCACAATGAAACATTACAGTAGCAACCAACAGCACTTAATCCCAACAAACTAACAACAAAATAAACAAACAACGACACATAACAATGTTAAACATAACTACAAAAACAGCTCTCAAAACAACAACATACAACTACAACAACATACACAACACACACACATACATACAAAAACAACAACAACATCATAGCAACAACCATCAACAACAACTTTCATGTCTGAAGGCTTAACATCGAGCTTTTGCGTGTGACTGCCCTCCGTGCACATACATACATACATATATACAAACAAACATACATACATACATACATTAATACATGCATGCATACATACAACATACACATACATACATACCTACACATACTTACATACACATACATAAACACGCTTAACCGAAAAAATACTAGCATATACAAATATACACAAACATATATACAAACATATACAAACATATATACAAACATATACAAAAAATAAACACAAAACAACCACACAAACACACAACGTACAACGTTATAGTAACGGACATGCAAATAATGATTCATTACGCAATGGTAGCATAATAACCAGCAGAAGCTTTTCCAACAGTAGTAGTAGTAGTAGTAGTAGT
>NW_008704392.1:2163605-2164349 GCF_000326865.2 Helobdella robusta | reverse complement strand
ATAAAACTGAGATTGAGAGGAATGTAAGATCTGTCTAATTCCAAACATTTTTGCTATTGTCAAAGAAGTTAGGTCTACAAAAATCACTCAAAATGTTACACGAAATGACAAAAAGCTATTATAAAAACGCTGTTTCAGTCTTACAATCAATAAAAGTGGATGAAATTAAAAAAAAACATAAATCTGAACGAAGGAGCAATGTGAAAAAAAATATCACAAACAAGAACACATAAGCATACATATAAATAAATATACATCCACGCAAATATAAAATATACAACATATCATCCATACACACACACATATACACACACACACATACACACACATATACACGTACACATACATACACACATACACCAATACAAAGATTGTATCCACCCATCTTTTAGCAATATTAACACGTTCAAACGGATTCTAATTCAAGCAAATGTAGATAGATCAAAGGTTTCAATGCTTATACATTATCGCTGATACTGAAATTTTTCATCTCATTTTTCAATGAATTTATTTATTTATTTATTCATTATTTATTTGTTTAGTTGTTTATTTGTCTATGCTAACTGTTTCAAAATAAATATGAAGCTTAGCTGCTAAAAAATATAATGCTCCTATATATATATATATATATGTTGGTAATAGACCATAATTTTTACGAATATATATGCCTGTGTGCGTGTGTGTGTGTTTGTATGTGTGTGAGTACGTGTGTGTGTGTGTACGTGTGTGTGTACGAATTACGTG
>NW_008704392.1:2149148-2162808 GCF_000326865.2 Helobdella robusta | reverse complement strand
ACATTCGGTAGAATTTATAGAATATTGTAAAAATATATATATATATATATACATATATATGTGGTTTTTTTAATAATATACCATATAATAATAATATAATAATATTTTTACGGATATATATGCCTGTGTGCGTGTGTGTGTGTTTGTATGTGTGTGAGTACGTGTGTGTGTGTGTACGTGTGTGTGTACGAATTACGGGCATACATGTTTTAAGTTTATTAAGAGATTGAAAAATTGTGTTGTGGTGCTCGTTGTTATTGAATGTATGTATACATGCTAGTGTGTGTGTGTGTTTGTGTATGTGTATTCATATATGTGCGTGTGTGTCTGTCTGTTCTATGGCTCTATGTTTGTGTATTGTGTATGTTGATGAAATTATATAAAAATGGTGATGAAAATGATAGATTGAGAATGAAAATATGATATTTGAGATGATAACAATGATAATAACGATGGTGATGACGACGAAGATGATAAAGATAACGATGATAAAACTGTAGTGATGACGACGATGATAACAAGATGAATAGTAGTAGCTGACCATTGCAAGCTGTTGACAGATGGATGGACAAGAGCGGCGTGTGTGTGTGAGAAGTGCGGGGTCAGTCACTTTATTGAAATGTACAAACGTTTATTAAAACATGCATGTTCTTGTTCGTGATTGTTCGCTCGTTTGTTTGTTTGTTTGTCTGTCTATTTGATCGTTCGTTCGTTTTTATTTGCCAAAAGTAAAAATATGAATGCATGAACATGTACAAACATACAGCATCAAAAACAATACACAACATTCCACATACAAACATGGAAATACAAAACATTAGACACACACACGCACGCACGCACACGCACACACACACATACAATTGCATACGAGGACAAATTCAAGATGAATTATATTTGTGCACGAAGTTATGTGAGTCGAGAGATGGATATGGTGTACGTACAACTTGTTGGCGATATTATACGAACTGTGTTTGTTTGTTTGTGTGTGTGTTTGTCTGCGTGTTTGTGTGTATGTGTATATTTGTTTGTATATATGTGTGTTTTTGAAAAATGGAGATAAAATTTTATGAAATGCTGAAGAATTCAGGTTACTTTTGGCAAATAAAAATTAATTCCTACTTCAACATTCAAACATATTTATAACAAAACCAAAAAACCAAATGAAAAAACAACGAAAAACCTCAACAAAACAAAACAACAAAAAACTCACACTCGGGATATTTTCTTGCGTACAGAGGCATTCGGAGAGCAGGCGATCCCTGATCTCCCAGGCAAATATCGAAGGGCACTCCCTCTTGTACTGAGCAATCTTATTCACCACTTCGGGGGTAGCTACCCGGGGCTTGCTCCCCCCAATAGCCCGCGGTCGTATGGACCCCGTCTCGTAATACCGTCCTAATATTTTACTCACGCAGCCGTTAGAGACTTGAAGAATTCGAGATATGTCGCAAGGGCGGGCACCGCTGTGAGCGAGTTCTACTATTCGTTGGCGGGTCGAATCTGGGAGTGGCCTGCCGTTCACGAAGACCCCTCCTAATTGGTTGACACCGCTGTGACCTGGTTTTTTGTAATTATCATTGGTTGATTTTTCGCTGCGTTAATTATGTAATGTAATGATAATTATGCTAGATTTTTAGTAGTAATAGCAGCGGAAGTAGTGGTAGTAGTAGCAGCAGCAGTAGTAGTAGTAGTATTAGTAGGAATTTTTTCATCATACCCTCACCTCGTTTCGGTCTAGACTTTTTATTGGAGTCATCGTTAGTTTCGTTGGATGTGTTGCTATGTTCCTCTTCAGCTTGGAGGGGATTTGAAAAAATATTATTTTGAGATATTTTTTAAACTATAATAATAATTTTTTTATTGGTTTCAATAATTAATTAATTAGTAAATAAAAAAATAAATAAGTGAATAAATGAATTAGTTGATAATTTTAATAATAAATTAACAAATTAATTAATAAACCGACTAAAAAAATGAATGAATAAACAGACTGATGATCCAATCGATCACTTAGTTAAATAAAAAAAAATTAATTAATTTAAAAAAAAATAAAATTTGTATTTAAAAATTACCTTTTGTGGGCATGGTTGAAGTCCGGATGATGGCAAATACTTCTGGAACATCAAAATTGACAAATCATTTTTTTTATAAAGGTTCAAAATTTCATAGAAGCTAATAATAATTTATGGATAAAACATGTATCCACTGTTATTAATAAATCAGACATAATATTAACTAAATAATATTAGTAAATCAGAGAGAATGTTAACTGAATAATGTTAGTAAATCAGACAGAAAGCTGGCTGATTAACTAATAATGGTTAAAGCGTTCTGTAGTGAAGTGTAATAATTATGACGTAATGGTAAGTATGTGACTTATTCGTTTGGACGACAGGCGATTAAACCTGAATCAACTGACTGGCGTACGAAGAGAAAGAATAGATATATGGAGAATTTCATCCAACAGCAATTACAAGTGACGTTGTTGATGACGTCATTATGAAATGACGTCATTAAAACGCCAAACTGTGCCGAGTAGAGTAGAGAAGTGTAATACCATAATGGGGTACCATCAATCTGAAACACCGAAGTACCGCCAGTCATATTTCAGTAGTACTCTCACGTACATCCGTACTTCCGTTAAAGGCTCACTACGCAGAAAACCACGTGACGTCAACAATCTCTGACGTCATCTTACTGGGTGGTTTACCGGTATTGAATGCGTTCTGACGTGTAGGTATGCGCGCGTGTTTGCGGATATGCGCCTGTGTGTTTTTGTGTAGATGCTTTTTTGTATATGTGTGTACGTGAATTTAAAATGCTCGCATGTGTGTGTGCGTGCGTGCGTGTGTGTGTATGCGTGTGTTTATGTGTTAAAACATGTGTTTATGTTTGGATGTTATATCTGGTGACTTGGTAGTTTACTATTGTTTTGTTTCCATCTATGTTTACCTCACTGCTTTGCCAGGATTTTGAGATTTTTCTTCATCCAGACGTTTTTTCATTTATTCCTATCCATCAAAATGTTCTATCAATTCATCTTTAAATTCAATCATTTGTTTATTTATTCATTCACTCATTTATCCATATGTTCGTTCGTTTGTTCGTTCATTCATTCGTTCGTTCGTTCGTTCGTTCATGCATTTATTTGTTCATTCGTCAATACGTTCGTTCATTCGTTCGTACATTCATTCACACATTTATTCACTCATTTCAACACGCACATCAACCAATCAGCTCACAAACACGTATGATGACTTTCAAATTGGCACAATCAGTACAAATGGTTTGTGCACGTGCATATAGGTACACACACACACACACACACACACACACACACACACACACACACACGCATATTCACACACGCACACAAACATACAATCTCGTGTGTATGTATATTGTTTGTGTGAGTTCTTTTATTGTTAAATTTTGTTCATTCATTTGGACATAGAAACCTATATAATAACTAAGAACGATTAGAAATATTTGCATAATTTTGTATGTATGATAAAATATCTCAATCTTTAGAAGAACTACACATCCACAACTCTGAAGTTAAACGCGTGAATGCACTTTCTGAAACATGTTCACCAATTCACACAGGCATGCACCACACGTGTGCATGCAGATGCACGTAAACAACACACGCACGCACACAAATTAAATTTAGTGATTGCCTGTGTGTGAGAATAGTTTATGTTATGTATATATACATGTACAAACGTTGTATGTGATTATTGTTTGTGATTTTATACTTTGCACACACGCACACACACACACATACACACACACATACACTACAACAAACATACAATAGGATTGAGTTGTTTTAATCACTTTCAGAAAGGCGGTACTGGAAAGTCAGAGAATGTGTTGCTGGTTGAATTGGAGTGTTGGTTGTATTTGTTTTACTGTGTCGTTGTTGTCGTTGGTGTTTTATTCAGTGTTTTTGATTATGTTGCTGTGTTGTTATTAGCGTTGTTGTGTTCGTAGAAATGTCTGTGTTGATGTCAGTTGATAATTTTTTGGGTTTTATTCAACAAAATGCAAACGATTTTCGTTGATATAATTATTAAATAAAAGATAATATTATTATTTTTAAAAAATGAATAAACTTACATGATTCCGAATTTTCTGGTTTTTACTTTTGAGTTTTTGGTGAACAATAATATTGATGATGATGACGACGACTATGAAGATGCTGATGACGACCACGATGATGATGATGCTGAAGTAATAATTACAATGATAAACTATGATGACGCTTTATTAAAATGATTGTCAGAGTGGAATGAAAGAAAACCAACTTCTACAAAGATGATGAATGAATTAAATAAATATGCCAACTCCAACTCTGATGACGATTACAACGATTATAAAGATAACGATGACATCAATTGATGATGAAAATATTGTCTTAAGAATATCACAAAGCGATTGGTTTAACCGCGGTAGTGATAATGGAAAAATGATGTGATAATGTTCAACTTGTATGATGATGATGATGATGATGATGATGATGTCGTTTTTGTTTTTGACTTTGTTGTTTTTGTTGTTGTTGCAGACCTAATGAACGACGATAATGTAGTTGTTTTAATTAGCAACAGATTGATCTAAACTTATTATTTTGCGTTAAGTTGTCTATGTTTTGTCCATTTTTATCCAAACTTTTGAGGCGGTCAACTTAAATGCTATCCAATTTTGAGAATTTTTTTTTTAAATTTACACGAATAAATAAAATTATTACATTTTAATTAAGTTCAATATTTATTTGGTTTTTCAGCATGAAATAAATCAATATAATTAAGTTTTTCATTTAAAAAAAGAAGTCCAATATTTATTTCCCGGTTGAATAAAACTGCAATGAAATCTTCCCACATAAATAAACCAAAAACAGTCTACTAAATTCAATGATCTCAATCCAAATAACCAAACAACATCGTCATGGGGTTATATCTCATCAGAGGTACCAAAATTTGCAACCAGCCACTCAATTAACATGAAAATTAAAACGCAATTAAAGTTTATTTCCTAACTGCTGCCTAACCTTAAAAAAAACCCTTAAACCAGATACTGTGATGAAGATGATGGAGATAATTCAATAAAGCAATGAGTTAGAGCCAAATTAAGACAGAAACCCCATGCAAGAGCAGTCGATGATTCACTTGAATTAACGATATTTTCCAAACGATAAACCAACGACAACAACAACTCCAAAACGCATAACATGTTATATGCACACACAAAATCTATACCAGCCTATACAAATGTATGCTTGCATAGACAGATGATACACTTGTATTTAGTTAAACGTACACATACAACATATCTATATATGTATGTATGTATGTATATGTTTATACACAAACATACATACATTGAATACATAACTTCTATGCATACACAAGGATATAACAATATACATACTATATACAGACTCATACACATACATTTACATATATATATATTCTTAGTGAGAGAGTGAGTGAGTGAGGGAGAGAGAGTGAGAGAGAGAAACGGTCAATGATTCGCATTATGCATGCATGCACGCTCCATCTCGGATTGGTTAATCTTGCGGACAAACCGAACCAATCAGTCGCGAAATGACTCCACCCACCTTTATAACAATCAGCCAATCGAATTCAAGATCAAATATGAATAACGTCTGGTTGGTTTTATTTATTTTTTAATTATTTAACCTTTTTTTTGCTTTCTCTCTTTTACTTTCTCTCTCTCTCTCTCTCTTTCTCTCTCTCTCTCTCTCTCTCTCTCTTTATATCTTTCTATCTCTATCACTATCTCTCTCGTTTATAAATGAAAAATTTAGTTAATGCTTTAATTATTTGTAGCCACAATTTCGTGTAATTTAAATAGCATCCCAATGCAACCTTTTCAACCAAAAACAAAACATATTATTTTCAATATTTATAGAAGTTGCATGTTACAAAAATCAGAAATTATTCTGATAAAGTGAAAAAAAAATGAAATGAAACATCACAACACGTTCTCAAGCAGCTTTCAGTAAATATCACCTCCATCCATTATAAATAAAAAAAAAACCTTGATAAATGAGTGACACATACACACACATACAGAGACACAGACACACATACACACACATACAGAGACACAGACACAGACACACACACACACACAGACACACACATACTCATGCATACAAGTTGGCAGAAACAAAACACTTGTATTAATGAAATGACCAAATAGCTGAATTGCTCCAGAGGTTTGCTTCATATTGTCCATATTAAAAGCAATAACGCATTGTAAGTATTAAGTTGTACGAGTGTGTTGAGTATGTGTGTGTATATATATATGTATGTGTGTGTGTCTATGTATACATGCGTTTGTATTTGTATGTGTGTGTGTGTGTGGTGTGTGTGTATGTTTGTGTGTATCAATATGAATATACGAGTCTATCAAATTAAGTGCGTTACCCATTACACTGTAACTGTATAGTATTATAAACCTTTGTAAAGAATCATTTAATGATTAATTTAAAGTATGAAGTTTTAATATTAAGAAATAAATTGATGATAGTTTAGCAGTAATTAAATCAAAACACCTTATCCAGTGATAAGTGCGAGATAAATCGAATAATTGAATGGAAACTCCTTATCGTAGTGCATAGAAACCTTAACGATTTTCATTATGATGTATTTTAAAAGAAACCACCAGTAGCAGCAACAAAAACAACAACATCATCTTTAACAACAACAACAACAACAACAACAACAACAACAACAATATCAACAACAACAACATCATCAACAACTACAACAACAACATCCAACATCAACAACAACGAGGCTAGGATTGCCTCATAAATTAAACTTCAACGTATCAGTCCTTCCAGCTGATGAAACACGTACGAGTTGATGAATACTGTTGTTGAAGTTGTTGATGTTATTGTAGTTGCTGCAGCTACTACTACTGCTACTGCTGCTACTACTGCGGCTACTACTGCTGCTACTACTGCGGCTACTACTGCTGCTGCTGATTAATTTTATGTATTCTGTTGTTGTGCCACGAAAATGACATTAACAATGTGAAATTGTTGTATTTGTTGGCGTTGATGGCATTAATGTTCTAGCGTTGTGAACCAGCAGTTAGTGTTTTGTTGTTGCAGAATTCATCGTTCATGTTGATGTCATCGTTATAAATATGGCCGTTCTGCCAGATTTGAAACAAATTTAAATTTTTGTATAAAACTTATTTTGAATCACGCACGCAAATTCACACACGCACACAGACACACACACACAAACAAACAAACACACAAACTCATACAGACAAACACAAAATATTTTAAAGCGGTTATTGTTTAATTTTTTGAGTTCAAATTCATAGTAATTCTAAATAAAAAAAAACTTTATGGAGGAAAAAGCTTCGCTAAAGTTTATCAACTATCAGCCACTTATTAAGTTAATTATTAGTTAAGTAGTTAATTAATTAATTATTATTAATTAATGAGAGGAAAAAATTTAGTCGAAAATTGAAAACAAGACATCAGGCATGATGGGAGCAGATTATTTTAAAAAAATCCAATTCGCTGGTGGTAATTTTCCACATTACTATTGTTGTCTTAATCATTATCACCATCATCATTTTCATCATTTTCTTCATCATCTTTTTCATCATCATCATCATCATTTCTATTATTATCATCATCATTATCATCATCAGTATTATCATTTCCACATCATCACCCATTTTGTTACAACAAGCATCCAACTCGTTATCATCATCTTCTTAATTACAGTTCTTCTCTCATTCTATCTAGTTTCCTATCGACACAATTATCACACAAACTCTCTCTCTCCCCCTCTCTCTCTCCCTCTCTCTTTCTCTCTCTTTCTTTTTCTGTTTTTCTCCACTCTTTCTTTTTTTTCCTCTCTCACTGTTTCTCTCTCTCTCCTCATCTTTCTCTCTCTCTCCTCTCTCTCTCTCTCTTTCTTTCTTTTATTTACATACACACATACATACATACATACATTCATACATACATACATACATACATACATACATACATACATACATACATACATACATACATACATACATACATACATACATACATACATACATACATACATACATACATAGAGGAAATCTATTTAGGGCACTGCTGCAGTCTTGGAGAGATGTGATTCGCTTGGTTGGGCAGCTTCTTGATTCAATGTATTCCGCTCGAATGCTTTCATCATCATCATCATCATCATAATCATCAACAGCATCTTCGTGATCATTACGTCATCATCATTGTTGCCATCGTCATCATCAACAAACAGCGTCGTCATCATCGCCATCTTTAACATCATTTTCGTTACTATCTTCCCGGACGATGATATGACGTCACTGTCGTCAAGATAAGCGTCATATTGTCATCATTTTTACAATCATTGCTATCATCATTAACGTCGTTGTAATCATTATCATAATTATTCGTGATATTATCACTGCTGTCATCCTTTTACGTTATCATTTCTCAGTTTCCTATATGCTATCAATTTTGTATCTATCACGATTATTATCATCACATCGTCGTCGTCGTCATCATCGTCTAAACTTTGCGAATTTACGATACGTGCTATCTTAAAGATGCACTGACTATAATAATAGTTGCCGTTGTTGTTGTTGTTATTGTCACCGATGTTGTTGTTGTTGTTGTGGCTGTTGTCACTGATGTTGTTGTTGTTGTCACTGTTGTTTTTGTTGTTGTCACTGATGTTGTTGCCACTAATGTTGTTGTTGTTGTTGTTGTGTTGTTGTTGCTGCTGTTGTTATTGTTGTTGTTGTCACTGTTGTTGTTGTTGATGTTGTTGTTGCTGTTATTGTTACTGCTAATGATATCAATTACATTGACGTGGTTGCTAATGTTGTTGCTGATGAAGTCATTTTTGTATATTTTTATCTTCGTTTAGTTCATTCTATTGTTTTCAAATCTTAAAAAATGTCGCTAACATCAAATTAAATGTTTCATACATTAACTGACAATGCTCAATTGCTCATGATCTATTTAATTAGTTGATGCTTTTCTCGTCTATGGCCATTTTTTTGTAATTTTTCTCATTTTTTTCACATTTTCTTACGAAAAAACTTTGGCGTGAGATGTTTATTTTATTTAGACTGCAACCTTATTTAGACTGGAAAATCAAAATATTAATTTTTCTTTCGCAAGTAAACTTCTGATAAGCTCAATATGAATTCGTTGCAATTACATATTGGTAGAAAAAATTGCATGTTTGAATATAGGTAATGAACTAAAACAAAAGAATAAAAAGGCATTACAAACATGAACAAAACAAAAAATATCGCAAAACTCCAAACATCTACAGATACAAAAAAAACATACAAGCGTATTCCAGATTTGTATACACACACAAACAGGCATACAACAAAAGTGTATGCCAGGAAGTTTGGTATGCGTGTTTGGAAGCTTGCATCCGGCGAGCAAAGCCAGAGCAAGTTGGCTGAGTGTTCATGTGATGATCAATATTAAGGACGGATGGATGGCCGGTTGGATGGATGGATGGATGGATGGATGGTGGATAAAAAATGAAAGTTGATAGTAAATTTTTTATGATCAATAAATACTTCAATTAAATTTATAAAGAAAATTTAAAAAATTAATTAGACAAAAAATTAATTAACAACACACACTCACACACACACACGCACACACGCGCACACTCACTCTCACACACAGACAAAAACACACACACGCATAAACACTCGTACAAATTACAATACAGTAAAAACAAAGCCACCAGCTTAGCATCATCATGAGATGAAACCAACAGAATGTGTACAACAAACAATCATACAAACATACATACATGCATACATACGTACGTACATGCATACATACTTGCATACGTACATACGTAGAATCAGTCGTTCATACACAACCTTCATGTACGCTTTGCACCGCTATTTCTACATGTGGATTAATTGTACAACCATTTGTTCATGTACATACATGTCCAACATACACTTGACCATAATATATGTGTATGTATAAATAATGATATCTCTTTTTTTCTTTTTTTCTCTCTCTTTCTCTTCCTCCTCTCTCCTTCTCTTTCCCTCCCTCTCTGTCTTTTTTTCTGTATTTCTGTATTTTGACTCTTATTTTTTCTCTCTTTCTCTCTCTCTCTCTATTTTTCTCTTTTTCTTTCTCTCTCTCTCTCTCTCTCTCTTTCTCTCTATCTTTCTCTGTGCTTTTCTTCTTTTTATTGCATAAAGATCTATATCGATTTATTGGCAATAATGTGTCACTTAACTTTTTTCATGAATATAATAATGTATTTACATGTCCATACAAAAGATACAATTATAATATAATGTATTAATTGCTTCGATTTTGAGCAAATATGTGGGAATAATGAAAAATTTAATAATAAAAAAACAAACCAAAAATGTAAACGAACCAACCCTTTCATAAAATTTTTTTGTTGTAATTTTGTAGAATATTCATCTATGTAAGTCATAAAAACCAAAAATTGTGTGTGCGTGTGCGTGTATGTGTGAATGCGTGTGTGTATTTGTGCGTGTATGTGTGGAAATGTGTAGGTGTGAGACTGTGTGTTTAGACCAATTCTATTTAATTACATCTAAAGGTTTGTTTGTGGACAAACATGAAACACATGTTGGCTTGGATTATATTGTTGGTGATACGGGCATTTTATTGTGTTGATGTGATAATGGCTAGGTGACTATGTGTGTTAATCTCTTTTTATACATACATACGAACAAGCAAACAAACAAACACACTAAAAGTCACATACATGTCATTATTAACAAAGATAGGCATACATAAATTTAAACATACAAAAAACTCGAGGTCATTAAAACATACATACATACATACATACATACATACATACATACATACATACATACATACATACATACATACATACATACATACATACATACATACATACATACATACATACATACATACATACATACATACATACATACATACATACATACATACATACATACATACATACATACATACATACATACATACATACATACATACATACATACATACATACATACATGCATACAATTTTTTATTCTTATTATTTAGTTGTTGTTGCTGATATTTTTGTTTTGACATATTTTGTTAGTTACATAAAAATTCTTGCGAGTTGTTTTTATCAAAATTGCTTACACAGTATTTCATAAAGAATTCTTTTCCTTATTTTCTTTGTACAAATCTCAAAAATTTGGTTACCTCAATGTTTATTACGGAATCTACTGTTGCTTATATACCTGCAAATTGAAGTTTAGTGTTATGCCTAACCGTAAAATCTTTTTTCCTAGCTCAATAACACTTGCTGATTTTGCTTTATGTAAGTTGCAAACTTAGAAAAACTGGCTGCTAGAGTGTTTTTGTGTTTAACTAAATTATTATTATTTATTATTATTATTCATTATTATTGTTATTTACATTACAGGGAAATCCAAAATTTATACTAAGTATTACAACTAAAATCTTGTTACTGAAAGTGTAACTTAAGTAATTTAGTATCCCGAAATGAAGATGGGAATGTTTCAATTTTTGACGTTTGTTCATTTTAAATTTTAGGAACGCATTTGAAAAAATATTTTCATAAAAAGCGCCATATAAATAGTTGTAATATTAATAAATATGTTAATAAAAAAATAATAAAAATAATTTAAAAGTCAAAACATATAAAAATGACTCGTTAACAACCACAATACATCAAAAGAATGCAAACATACGCTCACAAACATGCTATAAATAAGTGTATCATCTTAAAAATACCAAGAACATGTGCATACAAAACATACACGCATGCCCACATACATACATACAAACAAATAAACATATATATATATACATATACATATATACATACAAATATACATACATACAAACAAACAAAATATACAACATAAATACATATAAAATACACGTACAAATTACATACATACAAACAAAATATACATACAAACAAAATATACATACAAACATACAAAACAAACATACAAAGAAAACAACACGGAATGCATTCCTTTATTGTTGTTACCCAGGTTTTAGTGGAGCCATGCGTGAAAATCTTCTGACGTGAAGCAAATTATTGATGCTGTTGGTTGTTTGTCGGTGTTGTTTGTTTGTTTGCGATGTTTGTATGTTTGTTTGTATGTTTTTGCGATACTTGTATGTTTATATGTTGATATTGCAATGTTTGTATGTTGATGTTGTTTGTATTTGGCATTGTTTGTATGTTGATGATTTATTTGCATGTTTTTTTTTTATCTTTGTTATGTCGTTCGTTTGTCAGTAAAGTTGTTTTGTATGTTTTTATGTATATTGTGATATTTTCACGATGTGTTTCTGGTACCGTCTATGTCTTCATTTAGTGGCTTTTGTATGTAATTGTTTGTATTTCGTGGTATTGTTGTAATATTACAGAAAAATTTTAAATACCGCAAATCTACAAGTTTCTCGTAAAGTTCATACAAAAATTTTAGATGGAAAATATAACTGAAACAGTTAAATTATAGAGAATGGAGAACGAGTATGTTTTTGACTTATTTTTAAATGTGTCTACACTCAACCACGGTTCTCTCAATAACTTTAGCCTTGCCTTCCAATATTTAATTGGGCTTGTTTGTATGTTTGGAATGTTTGTGGTTCGTAAGTTTTACGCATGCTAATGTTTGTGTGTTGATGTTTGTATGTAATAAGTTGTATGTTTTTGTATCTGTGACGTTGTTCTTAATGTTTAAGTGTGTATTTTGATAGATTTTTTTTTTATTTCTTGAACGTTTCAACGGAGTATGTTCACAAATTTGGCACCTTTTCGTATTAAAATTGGTGATGCTAACATTGACGATGATAATGAAAAATGATGATGATGATGATGATAACGATGATGATGACGGTGATGGTGATGATAATGAAAAATGATGATGATGATGATTTTGACTTGTGGTATCTGAACATTTCACATGACAAACACGTCTAATCCTTAATGATAAATTATGCGACTTGTATTAGGACCTCATCTTCGTCATCATCATTGTCGTCATCATCATCATCGTCATCGTCGTCGTCGTCATTATCATAGTCGTCATGGTGATGGCGATTATGACGATGATGAAGATGATGGTGATGATGGTGATGATGATGACGACAATGGTAATGATGATGATGATGGCGAAGATGATAACGATGATGATAACGAAGATGATAACGATGCGATGGTGATGATGATGACGACAATGGTAATGATGATGATGATGGCGAAGATGATAACGATGATGATAACGATGATGCATATTGTGGGGTAGCGAATGATTGATGCCACTAAAGAGTACGCACTGAAAAAAATTCATCCAAACAAAAGGAAGATGACGACGATGACGATGATGATGAGGACGATGCCTAGAATGCATTAACATATAATCCGCTTGGTGGATGGCATGCTATTTGTCCGCTCCTACTTGCTTCTTAATGTCACAACAAATAAACTCATACGATCTGTAACTTCCATACGTTTGATAACAATGATGATGAAGATGATGGTGGTGGTGATGAAGATGATGGTGGTGGTGATGAAGATGATGGTGGTGGTGATGGTGATAAAGATGG
>NW_008704392.1:2100537-2101553 GCF_000326865.2 Helobdella robusta | reverse complement strand
ATCACTGGCTGTGACATTGACATTAGCGTCATTTCGCGTTTGATACATGTCTATGATTGCTCATGGCAGCTAAATCATAAAATATCGGATGATGATGATGACGACGATGATGATGATAATGGTGATGATGATGATGATGGTGGTGGTGATGATGATGATGGTGGTGGGGGTGATGATGATGATGATGATGATGATAATGGTGATGGTGATGATGATGGTGGTGGTGATGACGATGACGACGATGATGATGATGATGATGGCGATACTACTACTATCACTACCACTACTACTACTACTGAAGGTGCTTCTCATTACCACCATTAAAGTAATTTTATTGCAACCGCTGCCTATCAATAATATTTTATAACAATACATTTAATATAAACTTAAAGAGCCATTTCTAAAATTTAGATTTTATCGAAAGTGAAACCGAATTCTGTATGTATGTATGTATGTATGTATGTATGTATGTATGTATGTATGTATGTATGTATGTATGTATGTATGTATGTATGTATGTATGTATGTATGTATGTATGTATGTATGTATGTATGTATGTATGTATGTATGTATGTATGTATGTATGTATGTATGTATGTATGTATGTATGTATGTATGTATGTATGTATGTATGTATGTATGTATGTATGTATGTATGTATGTATGTATGTATGTATGTATGTATGTATGTATGTATGTATGTATGTATGTATGTATGTATGTATGTATGTATGTATGTATGTATGTATGTATGTATGTATGTATGTATGTATGTATGTATGTATGTATGTATGTATGTATGTATGTATATTTTCGCGGCGTAATATAGAGTGGAGAACTTCATTAGGAAAGCAAATGAAGTGAAAGTTTGAGGGGACGTTTCATATTTATTGTAGGAACTTTAGCCGTATCCAAGCCGTTATATATACTATATATATATATATATATATATATATATATATATACATGTGTACGTGTGTGTGTGTGTGTGTGTGTGTGTATATACATAATTACA
>NW_008704392.1:2097697-2099610 GCF_000326865.2 Helobdella robusta | reverse complement strand
CAATATCTCTTGATGTGGTTTGAGGGGATATAATTTTGACGAGAGTATTGAAGTTCAAAAATGATTTGAGATCATCAGTTTAACTGCATGTCTTTTTATTTATTAGTATGTTTATTAGTATGTTTGTTGTTTGTTTGTTTGTTTGTTTGTTTGTTTTAATTTCGCATCTCAACTCTCTACGCCACGTTCGCAATTGAAAAATTTTTAATTTATTTTTATTCACTGGATGTCAGACATACAGCAAAGTTACTATTAAAACTAACGACACCACAGTGTTGTCATTACGTATATTATATATTGTGATACGTTTGAAATTCGGGTTATTGAATTCACTTTTAATCTTAAGGTGTGTCGTCAAACGAAGGTGGCGCGTTTTTTAAATTGAATTTTTCAGGTGGCTTCGTACATTTTTTGAGATGCTCGCGCTTTTTGTTAGTTTCCTTATTGTATTCCAGTGAATCACCTGATTTTGTGAGCCGAATGTGGTACACTCTGGAGTTTGAGGTGTGTACTTATTTGTATTCGATTTTTATTGGTTTATTTATATTCCGCCAGAAATTGGCGGTCATGAAAAATTCTCGACGACATAATAATTCTGTAGAAAAACGAAGGTAAGGCAATTGTTTAGATTCATAGATTGTTATGTGCGAAATATTGAGCGGATGAAAAATTATTTAATGTGACATCATATGTGTGACGTAACATAAAAAAATCTCAGAAATAAACGTTCGAATATTTTACACATTGATGTGTTTGTGTGAGTGTGAGTGATTGTGAGTCTGTATGTGTCACACTTTGTACGTGCTGTAGATGCCAGCGTAGATACGGTTGGTTGTGTTTTGTGTGAATGTATGTGTGTGTGTGTGTGTGTGTGTGTATGTGTGTGTTTGTTAGATTGAGATGTTGTGCGTGCGTTTTTGGTTGTTACTGTACGTATGTCCTGTTTTTATTTATGTTTAGTTTGTGATTTGTTGCGTAATAAATGATGTGTTTTGTTCTCAATTTTTAAAGTTTAGTTGTAAAGAGTTGTAAATGTGTGGATGTGCTATTTCGTCGTGGCTGTGTTATTTCGTGTTAGTTGTTCTATTTTGTGTTGTTTTACTATTTTGTATAGTTGTGTTATTTTGTGTACTTGTTTAGTTGTGCGTATTAGCGGCGCACTTTCACGTCGTTAAACGTGTGTCACATTGCACACGCATCACTGATTCTGCTCTTTATCATTTCTCATCTTCTTCCTAGCCCTGCAACAACAACAACGTAAGTAACATCATAAACATCCACATTCGCATAAATAACAACATAAACAATAGCACTAACTAATGTAAATAACAAGCAATATGGACATAGACGACAGTATTGGTGTAACAGTAACAGTAATTTGACATCAGTAACATCAGTAGCAACAACTTTAATAACAACTACAACCTAATCTCAATTATAAAATTAGAGAGCTATCAGACGAAATCAACGCATGGGCATCGAAAATAATTACCTCAACAACGACATTTTCCTAGCAACATAATTGCAACAATAGACCAACAACAACACACCGACTTAATTGGCATGTTACTTGTCTTTCCTTTTTGTGCTGTTTTTTTTGGATAAATGTTATTCAATTTTTATTGTTTCATTAATTATTAGACCTAAACTTAATTATTTTATTAATTTTTTCTTTGATAATCATTTCAAATCTCATGTCCAATCACATTTATCCATTCATATAAATCATAGATTCATTTCAGTCATTTATCTATTTTATCTATTTGATCATATCTCTTCTCTCTCTTTCTCTCTCTCTCTCTCTCTCTCTATCTCTCTCTCTCTCACACACACACAGGCACGCGCGCACACACACTTAGAATCAATGAAGCATAAAATATTAGTTACACTACGGTGTATATGCTCTTTTCATA
>NW_008704392.1:2065311-2097647 GCF_000326865.2 Helobdella robusta | reverse complement strand
GATGATGATAAAGATCACGAAGATGGAGACGATTGCACTGACACCTGCTTTACTGCTCACTCACGTGATCACATGAACGAGCATGACATACCAGCCTACTACAACTACTACTACTACCACTACTACTACTACTACTACCACTACTACTACTACCACTACTACTACTATTACTACTACTACCACTACTACTACCACCACTACTACCACTACTACTACTAAAACTTCTACCACTACCACTACTACTACCACTACTACCACCACCACCACTACTACTACTACTACTACCACTACTATCACTACTACTACAACTACTACTACCACTACTACTACTACCACTACTACTACCACTACTACTACTACTAATACTACTTCTACTGCTACTACTACTACCACTTCCATGCGACTACTACTACTACTTCTATTTATACCACTACTACTTCTGCTACTACTAATAATTCTGCTATTGCTTTAAAATGCTATTATTACACTTATACTACAACTGCTGTTCACTGCTACTGTTGCTTCTACGGTTGCTACAGTGGCCACTATCAGTGCTGCTGCTACGACCAATTTCATTACTACTACATTTTTTGATGCTGCTGCTACTTCTGCTACAGCCTTATTACTTCTTACTACTAATACAACAAATACTGCAACTACTACTACAGATATGTCTGTAACTATCATACATATGTAGCTGGTTGGGCTTCCAAAATTAAATGCAAAAAATTACAATATGAAGGAATCTTCTTTCTCGTGCCTTATCCTTTCAGGACATTGGCGACCATCGACCTCCACAAAACCCGATCCTTAACACTTAGTAGCAGTTAAAATGTGGTGATACTCAACAAGTGACACAAGGACTTCACGAATGTTATTCGTGTTATTTTGATTTTTAATATTTAATAAAAGTATGACGGTATCTTATTTTATTAATATTAGCACCACCCATGGAGTATTTTATTATTTTTCTTAAATTTCTCTAACAGAAGCAGTTTTTTTTAGGTTTTTGATTTTAAAAAGTGGTTAACAGATTTGATGATGATTGTTTTAAATGTAATTTCAACTCATTTCGTGTTTAGAAAAAAATGTTTCAGTTTTTACTGAGATATTTGTAAAGTTTAGATATTATATGATAAAAAAATTTTCACCGACTTTTTGTAGCAAAATCCTTGACTGACAAAATCTTTTATCAAAAACAATGGACTCGGACAGCAGAATCATCAATATTATCTCCTATATTACATTTGCGTGGAACAACATCAATTTTTGTAAAACATTTGTTTACGAGTTTCATGTTTATAAAGAAAAGGTTAAGAAAATACGATCAAAAATAAGTGATTCCAGATTTACGGTGTCATCAGACGAGAGAAAAATATTACGACAATGAATGATTTTTCAAAATTTTGTCAAAAATATAATCAAATAAACAACTATAAAAGATGGATAAATGAACATTTTGTTTTGTTTTCATTAAAGAAATGGTATTTATAAAAAATCGTTTAAATAAACTTGAACGGAGGTGGTTTCATTCATTTTTATCTTGTTTGAAATCTGTATTTTTTCAAAATTTCTTTTAAAATATTTTGGTATAATATCAATTAATGCTCAATTTGAACAATTATCAGTTATCTTTATAAAATTTTACCAATTTTTTCTAATTGAAAATTTGGTGAGGTTCCAGGTTTCTAAAAAAACCTCCTGAAAAATGCCCTTAATTCCGCAGTTTTTCGTGTTTTTTGAACGGCTAGCGAGTGAAAATGAAAAGCAATGTGCATTATTTCGACGAGATTTAAAGCTTTTATCGAGTTCGTTATACGTTTCTATACAGCACACATACAAACATATAATGTACGAACACAAAGATATAGAAAAATGTTAAGCAACCAGCAAATATGCGATGGAAGTTTTTTAAATTAGGAAAGGCCTTGAAACTGTTGGATAAAAAGGGGCATTTTTGCCGGGTAAAAATGCATAAACAAACACATATATTCCGCACTGGCATGGCTACAGCACATATAAAAAGCAATGAAAATGACATTATTAACAATCTTTCGCCATCTATATGTTCAAACGTTAAATTTTTAATATTCAAAGTTTACAGATGACTAATTACATAGCAATTATACTAATGAATAATAATAGTAAACAGTTATGACTTATAATAATAATAATAAATAAAATAAATGAATAATTTTAATTTGTTTTAAGATAAAAAAAATTGCATAAAATATGATAAAAATTCTTTAATTATCCAATAGCGTTACGTTAAGAAAATTTCAAAACTGCAAAACTGTCTGAAAGCAAGATTTAGAAAATGAAATCGAAGGTGTCAAAGTGAAAGAAGACGGAGAAAGACAGAACAGCAAAATAGCAACATCAACGGAGACACTCAGATCCCCCTACAACCAACCAAAAACGCGAGCAACAAATATTTATTTAAATAAATTCTTCCACAACCTTCACACAGGCAGCAAACAACTGCAAACAGGAATAAAATATAATAAATTTATAAAAAAAACTGTTGAAAAACCATCAGAATAAAATTATAGAGGGTCCAGTTCAGTTGTTTGTAGCATTACGTAATGAACAGCCATATATTGTACCAGAGATTATTATGTTATACTAGAGTATAGTCTGGCTTTCAGCTGTTCTACTGACTGCTGTCTACGTGCATTTTTATTTGATTTATAATTTTCTATAAAATTGGAATTAAAAAAATATTTTTTTTGAATAAATGTGTATATAATATGTTCATATAAATTGTCAAAATATGGATTACTAAGAAAAAATTACATTAAATGAATGATTAATCGCTGCTGCTATATAATATATATTGTATTGGATTGTTAAGGAATGTTTTCAATCTTTGAATCATTAATTTTTTTATATTCATTTTCGTTATTCATTTGAGGAGAGTTTACTACCAAGAAATATTAAAAAATTTATTTAGACAAATTTTTCATTTTTTAAAATTAAGAATTTGGAGTTTTATTTGTTTGGATTAATATTATTCTGTGATATTTATACATTTGAATTGCATTTGAATGTAGGAATTGGAAATTTTTTCAGTTAAATTTATTTTTGCAGAAGTAATTAACATGAACGAATCTTGGAAGAAGGTAGATTTTATGTATTTAACCGTTATTTCATTGCTAAATTTTAAATCCTGACAGCAAATTCTATTAACTTTCATTGTGTATATTGGTTCTTCTTTTCAATTCCAGACAAAACCATGAACTTTTTAGTTTAAAAACTTTTGAAATATATAAACTTGGCATTATTAGATGATTCATTTTGCTTTAAAAATGTTAAAAAATATCTACTTGCAAAGTGAATAGTAAAAATCTTGGGTTGAATGTTAAGTTTCACTTTTTTAAATGCCTTTTTTTCTATAATAATTCAATTACATATCTTCTAGACATGACTTTTTAATTTGATTAGCAGCATTAATATGCTGAATGTAATCTAACTAATAAATATTACCACTAACTATGCAATATAATTGTATTATGACAATGATAATTATAAATCTAATCACTTGGCTTCAATGCACATGCCTATACTTAAAGTTGTAAATGTGGTTATTTATTACTAGGCATTACTACATTACATAGCAATCTTCATATTACATTATCAATATATAATTTGTCATTTTATATACTTAACATTATTATATTTATTTATATTATATAATCATAGCATATATTTTTTTGATGGTTATGTAGTTTGCCATTTTTATATCCATAGCATTATATAGGCTTATGTTATTATGTTGATCATTATAACAAATTTTTCTGATGGCCATTCAGTTTTGGTTCAGTTTTTTTCAAAAATTTTTCATATGAATTTAAAAAATTTTTCTTACTCTGTCATGAAAATTCTCCCAATTACCAGTTTTGGATATAATAATGTGATTAAAAATTATGGACCACCTGCCTGATCGAGATGCTGACAGTACGTCACCCGCATCATCATCATCTTCATCATCCTCATCTATCATTGAATGTTCTAGTAGAAGCTATGGACCTGGAGGTTTACCTTTTTATTTATTCATTCAAATTCGTTCATTCAAATTCATTCATTCATTTGCCCATTCACTCATTCTTTCACTTTTTTGTTCATTCTTTCTTTTTTGTTCATTCATCCATTTATACATCCATTCTTTTATTAATTTGTTTGTTGTTACTTGATTGATTAATTCCTTTATCCAATCATTCATTTTTCCATTTTCAAATTTGTTCTATCCATCATTCATATTCATTCGTTCGTTCGTTCGTTCTCTCATTCATTTATTTATTTATTCATTCATTCATTCATTCATTCATTCATTCATTCATTCATTCATTCATTCATTCATTCATTCACTCATTCATTCGTTCATTCATTCATTTATTCAAACACTAATCTATTTATTCTGTGATTTCCCTTAAATATTTATCATATCTGTATCATGATAATTTGTATATGATATGATTGTAATAATTTAGCTAGTTGATTTGTATAATTTAGTATAAAGTTTGTATACCGTTTGTATAATTTTTGTATCATTCATTTTGTATTTGTATTCAATTTGGTATTGTTTGCGTAGGATATTCAATATTTCTTACTTGTTTGCTGCGTGTACCACGTACGTATTGTAATTTTATTGCATAATCAGATTTATTATACCATTATAACGTTTTTTGATTAGTATTTTTTTTGTATTTTCAGCACGTTGTATCGAGTAATTGTGTACTAGTTTGTGGTATTTTTGTATTTTCTGTATTACATACGATTGCTTAGCCGTATCATGTTTGTATCTTATTTGTATTACCCATAGCTCTTGGCGTACACTTTGTTTTTCAGATTGTATTTTGGCTATTAAGTACCTACTAAATACCTGCAATAATTTCAGTATCTCAATTCAATAGTTTGTGTGTGTATGTGTGTGTGTGTGTTTGCATGTGTGTGTTTGTGTGTGTGTGTGTGTGCATGTGTGTGTGTGTGTGTGTGTGGGTCTAAGTTCAATAGTTTGTGTATGTAATAATGAAGCATTGTTTAGTTAGTTAGATTGTCTTGAATATAGCTCATGTTATTTGATCGCCAAAATTAAACCAAACAATTGTTTGTATGCATACACAAACAATTGCGAGAGGATAAACAAATGATTATAAATAAACTTTACACACACCTAAACTTTACACGCACGTAAACTTTACACACACATAAGCGAACCCTTCTGAGGAGGGATTTATCAGGGTTTTAACAAAATAAAATTAAAAAAATGGAATTAGTTCTAGTTTAATTTGCTAGCAATAATCATAAAAATACAGCGTACAAGATAATAATAATAAAATAAACAACAAAAACAATTATTATGCCATCATAATAATTGTTTGGGTTAAGGTAACTGCATAATTCAATAGTCATACCTCTGTTGGTACATGGCACAGAATACCCAATCCAATTTTTTGTATTTCATATTTTTCATAATAATATAATTCACGATAATACTAATAATTATTACGATAAATAATTTATAACGTGTTATCATTTAAGTTAGCCTCTATGGGAAAATGTCTTCCATAATTAATATAGTTTAGCTAATCATTTTTTTTATGTTATACAGTTTTATATTTGTATTGTATATTGTATTCGTATTTTGTATTCGTATTTGTATTTTGTATTTCAACCTTTTTTTTCATTTCAATTAAGGATCTATCAGTTTTTATTTCAATACAAGTGTCTAGCTAAGAATTATAGGTGAGGCATGAAAATAACTTTAGCAAAATAACCACATCAAGAGGAAAAAAGAAAAACAGAATAATTTCTTAGTGAGAAAAATTGATAATTACGTAGACTTTGTAAAAGTTTTGAAAGTTCAAAGAAAAAATAGCTCAAATGATTCTTACTCTCTTTTTTTGTAAGAAAAGCCTGTGCCTAGACATAAAAAATGTTGATAATCTAAAACTGTAACTAAATTTAAGCTAAATTAAAACCAAATCATGAACTATAACTACCAAAGCTTGAACTATAGCTACCAAATCTTGAACTATAGCTTACTTTCTCAAAACCTAGAAAGAGAATTTTATTATAACATTTTAATTTTCATAACAAGCGTTTATTTCTTCACAATTTGTAGACATTTTGTTGAGTTTGTAAATATATTTAAATGTAGGTAAATAAAAAAATTAATTCTAGATGTTTGTATGTAAGCACAGAATTTTGGTATAAAAATTGAGCTATAATACTCGAAATTGTACGTTTACAAACAAATATAGTATTGTATTGTATTGTAAACTAAACATCTACTAGGAAGTATTAGTGATTAGTGTCGTTATATTAGAATTTTTTATGCGCACCTATAGTTCATATGTTATTTCATTGGTAGTTTTCCCTGCATTAATTACAATAGTTTCGTGACGTCAACTTTTGTTTTACTTCCGGTTAAACTTTTTGTCGGATAAACGATAAATTTCTATCGAAGGTTAGAATGAGATAAAAATGATATTTCATCTGGTAAGGTACCATAAAATTGCTGAAAATTTTGGTAGATGATGATCTGAAAAGTTAGGTTTAGATAAAAACTGATAAATCAGAACTGTACAAAAACTCGTGAGATGTGGTAAATAGGATTATTACAAATTATTTTATTTTTCAATTTAGGTTGTAATAAATTGCAGTTGAAATTTTTAAATTTATTACACCAAAATTTTTGTCTAGGTTTTATCTTTGATTCTACAATGTCTCTCTCTTCTCAGATTAATAGTGTTGCTAGAAGCTTTTACTTTCATCTACGTAGAATAAAAAAACTTTTGCCTTTTCTTGATGATCCTACTCTTCTCCTTCTTGTTACTTCGTTAGTCTTATCTAGGATTGATTATTGTAACTCGCTCTACTATGGTCTTCCTGACTCTATACTCTATCCTTTAAGTAAAGCTTTTAACTCTGCTGCTCGTCTAGTTGCTCATGCCCCTTTCTTTTTCTTTTCTCATATATCTCCATATCTTGTTCTCTTGCACTGGCTACCTATAAAATATAGAATAATTTTTAAAATTTGCACGTTCATGTATAAGTCTCAATCTAAATTATTTCCGTATTTATCAGATATATTAATTGAACCGAAACGCCCCGGTTTACGATCGTCTTCTTCTTTTCGCTTTTTCTTAACTTGTGTTAAACACTCTTTTGCCAAATCTGCTTTTGCTTTTTCTGGTCTTTTTCTCTGGAACTCTCTACCTACTTCTCTGACTACTTCTCTATCACTTGCGAAGTTCAGAGCGGATCTTAAGACCCATCTGTTTTCAAAATTCATTGAGGAGCGCTGTTAAACATCGCGGAAATAGCGCTTTATAAGCTAATCGATTGATTGATTGAAAAATGTAATATCACTGAATATCTTGAAGTATTTATAAAGGAATGCAAAACATTTAAACACATGAAACAGATATTTTCTCTACATCATAATTTCTTCGTAGATGAAAAAAAACTGATAGACAAACATTAAAAAAAAAACTCATTTTTAAAATTCTCCAAGCAGATTTTTAACTCATTAAATCAAACACAGGTATGGAAAAATTATAGAAACGTGCGTGCATGCATTAGCATTGAAATACTTTTTCAGTTTCGTAATTTTTTTTCCAATCATTTCTCCGTTACATTTCTTCAAGGTTCTAATCTATGAATATTAATTACTCACACGCACGCACACACACACACACACACACACACACACACATATATATATATATATATATATATTCATATATATATATATATATATTTATATATATACATACGTATTTAAACATGTGTGTGCATACATATGCTTATATCTGCTAGATTCCGCTATTTATTTGTACTTTAGAAAAAGGTAGACATGACCCAAAGTCATAATGACCTGGGAGATTCACACAAACACACGCACGCACGTACACACGCACACAAAACCACACTTATGTATGTTATTGTATGTGTGTGCATATTCAAGTTCAGAAAGATCTTGTAATTAAATAAAAACTGATTAAAAAATTATCAATATTTTGGACAATAAAAATGAAATAAAGATTCCATCCCCACCCCATCCTTCTAATAAAAATAAGTTCACATACAATAGTTGAATTGAAACATCTAGCAAGAAACAATAATGATAATGCTGATGATATGGTGTCGATGATAATGATTATAGGATGACGTAGATGAGGATGTTTATGATATGACGATGATGATGATGAAGATGATGATAACTAAGATGATGACGCCCTTGAAGCTACTACGCATAGGACGCCATAAAACTACTACCACCACCACAACTACTACCAATAATAATAATAATAATAACGATGATAATTATGACCATATAAACATCAAATACATGAACAAGTAAGTACACTGATAGAATGAGATAATAAAAAAAGTCTAAGTATAAATTGCAATTCTAAGCATCCAACAGTATATGTGTGTATGTATGTGTGTTGGTGTGTGCGTGTGTTTGTACGTATGTATGTGTGTGTCGGTGTGTAGTATCACGAAGTAAACAAAAGAGGGTAACGTGCTAAAAACCACGTACATTCGTTTGGTGATGGTTAACAATAAAACACAAATTTTTATAATAATATTTTTTAAAATTCTCTGGCATATTCTTTTTCTTTCATCCTTTGTTTCTGTTTCTCTCTCTCCTCTTCTCACTCTCTCTCTCTCTCTCTCTCTCTCTCTCTCTCTCTCTCTCTCATATATATATATATAAATATGAACATGATGTAATTTTTAATATGAATAATTAAAAAATTTGTTATAATAAATGATGTGATTATTTAAATTTTTATGTACGTGCGTAAGTTCACGCAAGAATAATAATACGGGTACTACTACTACTACCTTTACTACAACTACTACTACCACTACTACTACTTCTACTACTTCTACTACTACTACTACTACTACTTATAATACGATATAATAATAAAAATAATAATATTCAAAAATAACCATTCCTCCAAAAAATACCTAATTTATCTGCTTGTTTGCATCGAATTTTTGCTAACAAAAAATTATATGAAGCGTAAAAAAGTGATCAATATATGTTTATATATATATAGAGAGAGAGAGAGAGAGAGGGAAGGAGAGAAAGAAAGAGAGAGAACGATATATATATATATATAAATTTCATATATATTGGTATATACATATGTACATCAACATATACTGATATATACACACACACAGACATATATGTATATATACTAATGTATATAATAGTATTTTCATAAAATTATATGTATATATATATATATATATATATATATATATGAATATTGTGTATATGTGTTGTATTGTATACATGTGTATGTGTATATTCATATGTTATTTTTACATTTTCAAGGTTTTAGGTACGCTGACGGTGTGCCCAAACAATCTTTTAAAGTTCCTAGCGATGAAAGTAATTGAGTTTTTTTTTTTTTTTTACTATGAAGAATATCATAATAATAATAAAATAATATTGATGATAATTGATTAGATAATGATAGTGAAAGCATTACGATCTATCTGTATATATAGATATCTATCTATATATACAGATACTGGTATACAGATACATAGTATCTGTCTGTGTAATCTATCAATAATGATGACTTAGCGAGATACATAATCATTTTAATATTGATTATAGTTAGAGTTTCAAAAACAGTGATGTTAAAATTACTTTTATTATTATTATTATTTATTATTATTATTATAATTTATTATTATTATAATTTAGTCTAATTCAATTTAATTTCTAATTCCACGTAATTCAATTTAATTGCTAACCCATTTAATAAAACGCTCTAATTTGTGACCATACAGTTATAAGTGAATATTATTGAAGAGAATTTAATTATTACTAATATATATATATAAATAAAAGGGTTATTGAATTGAATATATATATATATATATATATATATATATATATATATATATATATATATATTACAATTGTTCTTTATTATATTTATATGGTTATTCAGATGCATGTGGTTATTTAAAAGTATGTTATTAATTTTTAAACTATATATATATATATATATATATTTATTTATATATTGTATACTTATAACTGTAATAATAATCATCGTAATAATTATTCTTATCATATTCATCATCATTTGTTGTTATTATTATTATTATCATCATCATTATCACTACCAGTTTCCAATTTAATTTTTTATTCAATTTAAATCATTTTTTATTATCGGTTTTTTTAGGTATTTTTTTTATTATTATCGCGAGGTTGTTGACCTTGGTTCGTCGTCGTCGTCATCATCGTCATCATCGTCATCGTCGTCACGTGATCATGAACATTATCTGCGTCATCATCATTTTAAATACCGTTATCGTCTGAGACACCGTCATCAATATCATCATCCTCTTCATCATCATTTTACTCATCATCTTCTTCATCATCATCATACTCATCGCCATCCAACTCATCATCGTCGTCATTTTCACCATCCAACTCATCATCATCTTCTTCATCATCCTACTCTTCATCTTCTTCTTCTTCATAGTCATTGGATATCGTATAGAAAGCGAAAAAGTACAGTTGGTGTATTTATAGAACAAAACATAAACAACGAACGAACGCTCTCTTCTCCTTATCTCCCCTCACTCACTCGTGCTCTCTTTCTCTCTCTCTCTCTCTCTCTCTCTCTCTCTCTCTGTTACATCTCAAGGCTATCCGGTAAAAAGATCGTTCGTTTTCATGCAAGATATTATGCAATATAAAAAACCCAAGTGCTGATTGAAAGAGAGAGAAGCAGAAACTGGAAAGAGTATGGAAGAGAGATAGAGAGTAAGAGAGAGGGGAAGAGAGAAGTAAAAAGAGAGGGAGCCGACCATTCATTGGTTCATTTGCATGCATAAACAAATAAACAATTCGATTCAGAACAGCGCCGCGGTTTTTTTCGTATTTCAGTTCGCGTTTTTTTCAACTTGGATTTTTCGGCTTTTTAATGATTTTTACCGATTTTTCTTCTTATTTATTTTTTGCTTTCTGGCTACGCTTCTTTTATTAAGTTCGAGTTTTTGCCTTTTCAATGCCGTTGTTTTTTCAACTTTTTGAAACTGGAGTACGCGTCTTTATGGAGATAATTCCTCATAACTTTTTCATCATCATTTATTTATTTATTTGCGTCTCTGTTTTAGTTAAAAAAAGAATTAACTTTATTTCTATTCAACTGAATTGATAAAAAATTTGTAATTAACACATCTAATTAATTGATAAAAAATTTGTAATTAACACATCTAATTAATTATTTCTCAACAGACGGCCTTGACACTGCGTGACGTCACGTGTGTGACGTCACGTTACTCTACGTGTTTTTGGCGACGCAGTATTGTGCTAAATAAACTCTGTTAACATTCCTTAACTCTACTGCTGCGTTAAAGTTATCACTGAGGCTGAGTTATCACTCAGATAGCACGATGACAAATTTTCACGCTGAAAAACTGACAAAAACGTGAACGCCAAGTAACAGACTTTCTCCAACGTAAAACCACGCACGGACACGAACACGCACAAAGACACGCACACTCACACACAAACTCAGACATTTTAAAAAACAGATGTGCGTGCGTGTGCGTGCGTGTTGTGCTAATTTCATTCTTATTTTTAAATGTTTTTCTGTTGTGTTCTTATTTTTTGTAACCCTAGTGTACGTAAGATCAACTGAAATTGTTATTAATAATTTTTCAGTTACACAAAAATCGATAAACAGTTTCGGCTAACTGATCATTAGCGGCAAGTAAATAAACACGCTAACAACATAGTGCATGTGTTGTGTGGCATTCAATTAATTTGTGCACATATATCTAACTTACACACATTCACACACACAAACAAACAAACATACAGACAGACAGTATGTATAACCAAAATTATATATTTACGTATATATGTGTATATATATATATATATATATATATATATATATATAATATGAATTACTTTGACTTAAGGCATGAGAAAGAGTCGTTGCGAATATAAAATATATGTACATCAGATAAAAAATAGTTACAAAGAAAAATTGTAATAAATAATGAAAAAAAATATTAAATAATGGAAAAGCTAACATTGTTTATTACACTTCATCACGTCACGCTGTAATCTCTCATGTGCTATTTTTTTTAGAATGCACCTAGATGACATATTTTGACCCCAAGTAAGTTAGCAACGATAGCAATGGCGATATTTTTATCTACGTACATTTTATTACGTCATTATCGCTTTGAATTATTTTCATAATTATTAAAATAATGTATTACCTCTTTTGTTATGTGTGTATGTGTCTGTTTGTGCACCTGCGTGTGATCTGTGTTTGTGTGTATGTATGTGTGTGTGTGTGTTTATGTGTGTATGCGACAACTATATACCGTACGGTACAGACGTGTTTCTGCTACCGTTAAGGCCAATATCGATCCCAATTTTTATCTACCATCTATTTGCTACTTCAAGTTTGATAGATAGTGAGGCTAGGTTCAGTTAATTTGTGTGTGGTGCGGTGAAAATGGTTGTAATCTCAATGGTTAGCAATCTGTTTGTTTAAAGTCTACACTCTAACTGCTCTTAAATTTGTGGTAGGCTGCACGCAGCGTAACGTGAGATTTTTAATCTTGTGTTAATTATAAGATGAATATTTTTTGTTATTTTTGAACGCAGTAAAAGGCGGTTGAATATATTTTTGAAGATTTATTTCATCAGCAAGCGCGTGAGTTATGCAGCTTTGCGTCAATCAAGTTAAATTAGCGAAAAATGTTTCTCTAACTAAGCTTATCAAAGATCTCGTTAAATTTTTCGCTAAGATTTTATCGATTTCTTTTTGGTTTCGAAAAATTTGCCTACGGTTTTTCAACAGGTTTTTAATCAAGTTAATATCTGCAGAAAAATGAGTCTAGCTTTAATCTTAAGTGACTGCTTGTGATCATAGTTAATTAACTGTTACAATAATAATAATAATTCATTGGTTTGTTTACAATAGTTAAAAACTTATAATCAAGCTAAATGGCTCCCAATTTTTGCCAATGACACACTCTAGATCTACGCGTCTGTACTTTGAACTGATGAAATCGAAAAAAAACCAAAAATTTCGAGAAAACAAAATCGAAAAAATGCACTTCGAACACAGATGGCTACAACGTTGCGACAAACATTACAAAAAATTTCGCAATAGACGATACATGACGAAATAAGACAACACGTCTTCGATTATGATCGTATTAGGACACTTGTTGTTCATGGGAGTTTTCCTTAAGGTAACATTAACAAACTAAGAATAAGTGCGCAATATCGAAACAATAGCGAGAAAATATCGAACGATTCGTAGGACGAGACGAGCCCGCATGTGTGAGTGACTGTGACACACATTTAAGAATGCCTAACTTATACTTTATGAGCTGCATAACAAAGGCACATACGTACGTAGATCATGAATTTGTGCTGTTGTACGGTATGATGCTGCTATTGCTTTCATTCAATTTAGAAACATAAAAATATGTAAACAGCATTTCGTTTAACATTCTGCATGCTTGCTTATCTATATACGTGCTATATAAGTATTTGCATTTGTAATAAATACATATATTATGTATGTTCTGTAAATATATCAATGCCCTATAATTGAAGGCATTGATTGCTGCCGTGTCTTGCATGTTTACGTTTTGGTTCAGCAGATACACATACTTGCTACACGTTTAAACACACACACACACACACACACACACTCACACACGTATCTAAGAGGATAGTCACACATACACTTTTGCATACACATATTTAAGAGATTAGTCACATGCATGCACACACACAAAAACATAAGCACACATACACTCATACTCAAACACCTAAAAAATATATACATACACGTATATACACACACACACGCACATATATATATATATATATATATTCACGCACGCCATATTTTGTGTTCATTAATTCATTCATAGGTTAAAATGCTCCCATTGTTTTAAAAACTAGTTATTTATCTGTTTGTGAAAAAAATTGACCATGTTCATAAGAGCGTAAACAAACGACATTTTTAAAAGGTTATATAATAATAATAATAATAATAAATAATATTAAAATACCAAAAATATTTAATATTATTTTTCAACTATTTTTCTGAATTAAACAGAACAGAAAAGTTGTATGCTAACGGAATATATATGTGTGAATTTTTAAGATTCTTGCTTCTCTAATTTTAGAAGGACGTCCTATAATATGATGGATTGATTTTTTGGCGTGTTGATAAATATTATTGTTTACTTGTTTACCGAAACTCACTCACTCTCTCTCTCTCTCTCTCTCTCTCTCTCTCTCTCTCTCTCTCTCTTTCTCCCTCTATCTCTCTAATTATTATTCAAACAGTAAACGATGACTTTGATGCATGAATGTTTATAAATGATGATGATCAGGAGAGTGCATTACTGAATGAATTATAATGAGATAGTGACGACGATGATGTTAATGATAGTGAATTAATGAATGAATTATTATGAGGACGATGATGTCAGTGTTGATGACAAAGTGATGACAATTTTAATGATAATAATGACAAAGAAGATGATATCTACTATAAAATGACAGGCAGTAATAAAGTATGAGTAGAAAAACAATGATGATGCACAACACAATATGACAATACAATAATGTTTAATACAAATACAATAAATACAAATACAATACAAATACCATTCAAATACAATACAAATACCATTCAAATATGATACAAACACCATTCAAATACAATGCAAACGCTCTTCACACCCTTCAAATACAAAGTATGCAAATACAAAAAATAAAAACTTTGTATATTTCAGAAGATTCAAATACAATATAAATACCATTCAAATATGATACAAATGCCATTCAAATACAATACAAACACCATTCAAATACAAAGTATACAAATACAAAAAAATAAAAACTTTGTATATTTCAGAAGATCGCATGTTTGCTCCAGGCGCCAACAATTTCATGATGTCGTCTGGCGGAGACTCGCCGTACATGGACAGTGGGGGTGGGGGTGTAGGACCGGGTAAGCCTAACAAACTCTACCATTGTAGGATGTGCGAGCAGGTTCGTTTATTTGTATGCTCGTTTTTTTTGTTTCCGTTTTGTGCTAGTTCATTTATTCAATCATTCATTCATTTGTTTGCTAGTTCGTTCGTTCGTTCATTCATTCATCCTTTAATATATTCATTCTATCACTTGTTCTGGTTGTGAACTGGTACAATCATTCATTCGTTTATTTATTCATTTGACTTTTCATTTGTCATCATGAATAATATATATATGCATATATATATATGCATATATATATATATATATATATATATATAAATATATATATGTATATATATAAATGTGTGGTCGCGATTGTGTATGTTTGTATGTATGTATATATGTGTATGTGCGTGTGTTTGTTTGTGTGCGTGTGTTTGTGATTGTTTGTGCATGTTCTATTTTATATAGAGGAGGAGTAGGGTGTTTTTTTTTCATTTTGTTGATAATGCATTTTATTAATGCATTTAATAAAATTTTATAACGCATAACCCTAACAGTCACGCACACACGCACACAAACACACACACACGCACACACACACATATATATATATATACACACACACACTCACCCACACTTACACAAATATATATATATATATATATATATATATATATATATATATATTATAATGGTTACCAAGGATAATTTTTTTATTTACCGTTTGATCAAGGATGTAGATCACATTGCACATTGAAGGGAATTTTTCAACAACTTAAACAAAAAATATTAGATTTTTGCCACGATAAATTTATATTTAAAAGCAAAGATACCTATAAAAATGGATTAAAATTAAAAACTAATTCATGGTCGTAAAGTTTTTTTTTTTCTTTTTTTTTACGTCTTTTCGTCTGTCGACCGCTATCGTGCTTTGCAGTATCACCGCTTCCATTTTTCCAAGCCGTGACTATGTCAAGTCATCGTCAGTTAAAAAAAAATTCATCATCATCGTCTCGTTATCATCATCATCCCCGTCTCATTGTCATCATCATTCCTGTCTCGCTATCATCGTCGTTCCCGTCTCGTTATAATGATGATGATGATGGCAATGATGATTATGGCGTCGATGATGATGATGACGACGACGATGATGTTCAAAGTTCTAGTTATCTACGTTGCGGTTTAAAATGCAAATTTTTGGAAGGGGGTACTCTGGCGCTGTTGAAAATAATGAAAAAATGAATGAATAAGTGAATGATTGATTGATTGAATGAATAAATGAATGAAGGAATTAATTAATGAATAAGTTATTGAATAAATGAATGAATGAATGATAAATGAATGAACGAATGAATGAATTGAATGAATGAATGAATGAATGAATGAATGAATGAATGAATGAATGAATGAATGAATGAATGAATGAATGAATGAATGAATGAATGAATGAATGAATGAATGAATGAATGAATGAATGAATGAATGAATGAATGAAACTATCTAGACGTATATGGTGGGATTTCAGTTTTTATAAAACACCATTAATTAAAACAACATTAATAACAACGTAATAATTAAGTACATCATTGCAGAAAATAATATTAGAAGCATTAAGATAAGAACAATCATACATACATTCACATTGTAATACATGCATACATAAATACATACACACTTACATGCATGCACACATACATACATACACATACATACATACATACACACACACATACATACATACATCCACACACACACACACACACACACACACACACACACACACACATATATACATACATACACACACACATACATACATTATGTACAACTTAGCTGCTACTGCTGCTACTAAGAGTGCTAGAATAGATAAATTGAAAAACCACGCAGCCAAAAACCATGCTGATGATTAAAATTAAACATCACAAAGACGTTCTACACTTCGTCGTTTTCATCATCATCGTCATCGCCAACTTTGTTCCTAGTTTGTTTATTTATTTTGGTTTCGTTCATTATTCATCATCGTCATCTTCGTCGTCCTCATCAACTTTGTTATCATCTCAATCATCATCATCATCGTCAAATTAGTTTCTACAATTAATATTATTACTTGTCGTCGTCATCATTATCGTTACCATCGTCATCATTATCATCTCCGCTATTTTCGTGTCACCATAATTTTTGATTTTATCATCATCAAAATCACCTCTATAACCATCAATTCAGTTTGTTTTACGTTGTTATCAATCAATTAAACCTTGCATAGTCAAAATTTAAAAAAAATTTAAGAAAAGAGAAAAAGAAAGAAAGAGAGATAGTGATGAGAGAAAGAGAGAGAGTGAGAGAAAGATAGTGTGTGTGTTTGTGTGTGTGTGTGTGTGAGAGAGAGAGAATGTTTGTTGTAAAAAATAAATGTAATATTATATTATTGATACCATTATGTTGCCGATCTAAAAAACCGATATTCATTTTTGAAAGTGTTGTCTGCAATATAGCACTGTATAGTAATATATTTCAAACGCCGCTACGAGAAACAGCTAAAATTTCATCCGTACAATAATAAGTTCGATTCGGTAGGTAGTTAATATTATATTATATTAAAGTGAATATTATATTATATTAAAGTGAATATTATATTATGTTAAATGAATATTATATTATATTAAATAAATATTATATTATATCAAAGTGAATATTATATTATACTAAAGTGAATATATATTGTATTAAAGTGAATATTATATTAAAGTGAATATTATATTATATTAAAGTGAAGTAAAGATGATCTTTTAAAAGATCAACTGAGACGAGAATTCAGTTTTGGAGAGCAGGCGTGCCAAAAAAAGAAGGCGAACTTTATTTGGAATCCCGAATTTACCGGCTAGAAAACATTGAAAATTGAAATAATCATAATTAGAATATATCCACTTGATGTATATATGTAACAATATTACTAATTTTTTATACATACGTACGTGTATGTATTTACATTAATGTTAAAGAACTGTACTACATTAGTCAATAGCTAAGCATGTGTCGAGTAGTATGAAATGAATGCACACAACAAACAAACACACACACACGCGCACGCACACACATGTTATATATATATATATGTATGTATATATATATATGTAAGAGAATTCAGGTAGTAGTAGTTTTTATGTTGTTTATGTTGTTTATGTTATTTATGTTGTTTATGTTGTTATCAATTCATGTGTTTATACTTTTAGTACTGCTTAGTTAGCTCTTCGTTACTTTATGTGTGTATATAAGTATATGAATATATATATATATATACGTGTGTGTGGTATGTGTGTGTGTGTGTGTGTGTGTGTGTGTGTGTGTGTGGTGTGAGTGAGAGAGAGAAAGAGAGAGAGAGGAGAGAGAGGAGAGAGAGAGAGAAACAGAGAGAGAAACAGAGAGAGAAACAGAGAGAGAAACAGAGAGAGAGAGAGAGAGAGAGAGAGAGAGAGAGAGAGAGAGAGAGAGAGAGAGTGGTTATTCAATTGTTATTTTCATTTCATTTAAACAGTGTGTGAGTGATACTTCTGTACTCAAGTTTACGATAGTAGTAGAGAGTTGAGTTTTTTTTTCTCCAACTATTTCACGATTTTATAATAAAAATTTGAAGAAATTTGGGGATAGGTAAAGATTTTTTTTTATTTCCTGAAGAGTTTTTTTGGGGTTCTGCTTTTGGAAGGTTATACCCGTCTGGATAGTCTGTTCTTTTTTATCTTTTACCTTCAATTGTAACTGCTTACCATCATAAATTTAAATTCCATTAATGACATTAGTATCTGCAATCTTTTAGAGATGCATGTATCTATACAGATATGGGTATTGCTTCTATTACTGTTGGTATTCAAATAAACGTTCAACAAAGTTTGCGCTTGTAGCAGTTGTGTTCATCTATCGGAAATCTTGAACCTACGGAATAAACGAACTCTTGACGATCGTTGTAAGCTACAACACTGGTGTTGGAAATGTAGAGGTCTTTGAAGTTGTAACATCGGTGTTGGTAGTTACGGGAGTCAAGGGAATTACAGCAATATAATATCACGAAATAGAAAAATATTTCTATTTAGCAGTTTTTCTAAATAATTTTTGTGATTGTCAACATTTATCCTTTTTATTTCTATTTTATTAACTATATTTGTTTTGAGACTATCGTTTTCCTCATCTAGTTTCGTTATTTAAAATCCGTGATGAATGAATGATTGATTGATTGATTGATTGATTGATTGATCGATCGATCGATCGATCGATCGATTGATTGATTGATTGATTGATTGATTGATTGATTGATTGATTGATTGATTGATTGATGCGTGATTATTATTTTAGCCAAGTTACCTTTCTTATGTTGTTTCTTTTCGTTACAGGAATTATTTTTTTATTTTAAAAATTCTCCAAGAATTATCCCACTCATGTTTACGTCAATTTTTCTTCAAAAATTTAATTGAAACCATAATTAATTGCTCTAATTAGTCATTAAAATTTTGAAAATAAATATTCTTATAGTTGAAGAAAATGATTTTTTGTCTTGAAAAAAATAGAAGCAGACAGACGTGTAATTATTTATCGGGGGTCATTTTTTGATCATTATTCTTTCTTTTATATTTTATCCTTTCGGGGTCATTTTTTTGAATGGCTGGCAAAAATGCTTACCATTCATTTTTGAGATATGCATTAACTATTTTTTTTATCTCAATTCGCTTTAAATTTTTCATATTTTGAATTAGAAAATTACTTCTAATAAATATGTAAAATAATGAATCTTCAAAGGAAGAAGCAGAAAGAGAGAGAGAGATGGGGGAGAAAGGAAGAAAGACAAAGAAAAAACAGAAAAGAAAGAGAAACAGAAAAAGAGAGAGATTTCGATTTTTAGTTCTTTTTCCTAAACTTAACTCAGTAGGGTGATGTTTATCTTTGCGTTTTACCCCGCATGATTTTTTCCTGCAATTTTTTTGTAGAAATTAAACCAAATAAATCAGCCAGTGATCAATATTAACTGTTTAATTTGAATTAGATCATTATTTTAGCTATGTACACGTACACGTTCAATGCAAACCCTGAACGTTTGCTTATACTTTTTAATTTTATTTCTTCTTAGTTTTGATAATTGTTCAAGTAAATAAATAAATACGTTTGTAAATACGTGTTTGTGCGTGTGTGTTTAAATATATGAGTATATAAATCTAGGCCTTTTTTTACTATAAATCGCTCCTTTTGGGAGTAATTCTATTATGTTTTATTCTACAAATTATAACTGAAAACGAATCTAAACAAAATTTGGACAGACCGTGCCAGCGAGTCTAAACTAATTAATGCTTGACGACAATGAGGTTGATCGTGTTCTAAAAATAGAAGTTTATATCTTGAAATTAGTCGCTGAACTTTTCCTCCAATCTTCATCATTGTGGTAATGTTATTGTTGTTCCCATTTTCGACATCATTTTATTTCTCTTTCTCTCTCTTTCTTTTTCTTTCTTTCCTTCTCTCTCTCCTTTATACATTCTCGTTCTTGCTAATAGTTTTGTGTATCTGTGATCCATGATAAACGGTGCGGAATGTTCAATTTAGAAAAATATGTGAAAAAAAAGATTTTACAAAAATTTCATAATAAATTTAAGATAAATAAAAGCTAGATGGAAAGAGAGAAAGAAAGAGAGAGCGGGAAAAGATGTGGAAGATAAAAAATAGGACGGAAGAGAAATATAAACTTACTAATCTAAGTTGCAAAGTATGTTTTATCCGCGTAATTAGGTCAGATTAAGCGTACTGTGTTTCTATTTGTTTGTGTATGTGTGTGTGTTTGTGAATGTGTGTGTGTTTGTGCATGTGTGTGTTTTTGTGTGTACACGTCTGCTATATGTGCGTGTACGTGTCTTGTTTACGTTGTGTGTTTCTCTGAGTTAAGCCATCTACCATGCGCTGGTGTTACGGTGTATTTAATCTATATGATTATGTTGTGGCGGTAACACTTAGTGTTAAAAAAACTATCAATTGTAATATCGGGAAACTTGGTAAGGTTGCATACACTTGTTTTTTTGTCAATCTTTTTTCAAGTTTGCATGCGTGTGTGTGTGTGTGTCAGAAAGAGAGAGAGAGAGAGAGAGAGAGAGAGAGAGAGAGAGAGAGAGAAAGTGAAAATTGTGTGTGTGCGCGTGCGTGTGTGTTTTCCATTGATCGTCATTTCAATATTAAATAGGTGTATCTGTACTAAAGTTGGATATGGATATGGCACTTAGACCTCCAGCACTGGATAGCTGTTTATATCATAATACTACTACTACTACTAATAATAATGATTCATATAATAGTCATAGTAATTATGATAAATACAAAAAATACAAAAGAAACCAAAACTGCACCTATCCAGGAGTTCCCAAACAAGTCAGACATGCAACGCCACGCCAAGGAGGTGCACAGGATGGAGGAGAAGAGCCACAAGTGCTGCAAGTGCTTCAAGTCGTTCCCGTCGTCGCAACAGCTGGCGCAGCACTCCTTAGTGCACTCGAACGTACGCAAGTACCCGTGCCGTTTCTGTGACAAGATGTTTAAGCAACTGTCGCACGTACAACAGCACCTAAGGATACATACCGGTTTGTCTTTGTGCGTGTGTGTGTTTGTGTGTGTGTGTTTGTACGTGTGTGTGTGCGTGTGTGTTTGTGTGTGTGCACGTGCATGCAAATACTGTAACTATGTGTTTGTTTGTTTGTTTGTGTGTTTGTGTTTGTGGGTTTTTGTGTCCGTGTTTATACACGTGCATGCAAATACTGTAACTATGTGTTTGTTTGTGCGTGTGTGTTTGTGTGTGTGTGGGTTTTTGTGTCCGTGTTTATACACGTGCATGCTTATACTGTAACTACACTAAACACTCAGATGAAACTATGAGTTCGTATTCATGAAACTGTTTAGAAATTAAAATTTTGTAATAAGAACGTTGGTAGTACTGCTAGGTCTTTTTTGGTTTGGTTGCAAAATTATAACTTTTTGCCATGTTATGTTTGACTGACAAGAAAAATGCGGCGGTAAGATAAAAAAAATGAAAGTTTTAAAAAATTGATAAATTAAATTTCCCATCGAAAAAAAGATATAATTTGATGTTCAAACAGCTTTCGTCGAATTATTAAATTTTGAATTCCCATTTTTCAAATCAAGTTTTATATTTGTACATATGCGTGTGTGTGTCTGTGTGTGTGTGGTGTGTGTGTGTGTGTGTGTGGGAATGAATGTTTGTTTCGTGAATATGTTACACTGGTTACTATGTTCATAATAGTCATGTTATTATCGTCAATTTTCTGTGTAAAACGTGTTGCTAATATTTCATTAATCTGCACGATCTGCTTCGCGTTTGTTACATGACTGATACACATGTTTCGTGTTTCAACGAAGTTGTAGTAATAAATAAATTATTATTTCAAATCACACATTCACAATTCAAGTCCCTAAGATTTCAGCCAGTTAGACATTTCTTTTCAATATGTCTAAGAAATTAGCAATCATTTTAAGATGGTACACCCGTCAACGCCTTCAAATCTGTTGATGAGTGTATTTATTCAGTAACTCAAATATTATTTTAATCTTTTTCACTGACACTTTGAATTGTGTGTATTGTGTTGCGTTGTTATATTCAGTGCTTGTTTGTTATGTGTAGTCACCATCACATGCACACACACACGCACACACACACTAGTCACCGTCACACACACGCACACACACACACACATATACATACACACACATATACACATCTCAATTGTTTCGGTGTCTATCTCTATATAAAATCCAAATCGATTTTCCCATCTATCGACTCATCATTCGTAGAAATAAAATATTTGTCTAAGAGGGAAAAATAAAAAGTTTAAAAAAAAAAAAATTCTGAAATCAAATAAACAGGAGAAAGACCGTACAGGTGTACCGTAAACACCTGTATGAAATCATTCAGACAGCTTTCCAGCTTGCAGCAACATTTGAAGGGCCACAATGTACCCCTTCCCAAGTCCTACCCCATCTCCAAGTCATCGTCATCTTCGTCCTCATCCACGCTTTTCTCATTTCCTCTGCAGAAGGTTTGTTCTTTTACTCTCTCGTTGTTTTTTCGTCTTTTTTTTATTCTTGCATACTGCGAAAGGTTTTTTTGGTTCTGTTTTTTCTTGTTTTTTCGTTTGTTTTTGTTGTATTTTTTGCTTTTTTTTTATTTAATTTTTGTAAATATTTAATTGTTTTAATTTTTTTCCTTGTTTTTTTATAGTTCGTCGTAGAAATAAATTGTATTTTGTTTTATTGAAGTTTATTCGCAATCGAAACAATGGCAGATACTTACATGGCTTGTGACGAAATGAGATGAGGAAGACGTCGACGACGACGATGATGAAGGAATAAATTACTTTCATTGGTCTGATAACCTATTAAAATTATAATTTAGAAAAAAAAAATCCATCGATGAAGTTTTAAATACAACTCGATTCGGCACACTTAAATACACACAAACATATGTGATATTGACTAAAAAAGGGACACATGCACGCAAACAAGAGCAAACAAACACGTGTAATATGAACTAAATAATAGCCACACACAGACACACACACACACATATATACATAAACACTTGTATTACCAGTGGCGGTTCTAGACAGCTTTGATTGAGTTGGCCAAAATTTTGAAAATGTTCAAATTTTCAAATTTTTACCAGGGAAAGCCAAAATATTTGCGGGAGGGGGAGCCAAAATTTGTGGTAGTGTGGCTGACAACCTTTTCTTGCTTATTACGTCCAAGTTTTGGTCAATTTTCTACCTAAAACGGTCATTTTTTTTCTGACTTTTATTAAAACTGCTCACAATGGGGAGGCCATTTGATCCACTACTGTATATTACATTTGTAAACATTTCGCCGATCTCACATACTCATATTTTTTAAATGATGATTTTATTATTTTTATAATTAGTAGTAGTGGCAGAAGTAGTAAAAGCAGCAGCAGCAGCAGCAGAGGCCGTAGAAGCACATAACAAATTATGAAAAAAATAAAACATGGTACAAATAAATTGTCCTGTACATCTATATTTATTTAAGTCTTTTTTTCTCTCATTTTTGCTATTTTTTTACTGTCTTGAAGGAAAAAAAACTTTTCCCTAAACTAAAGTACTACCAAAATGAAGTCGTATTAAATGAATAATGAAATGAAATGTAACATTCTTTTCGTTGTAGATATTTTTATCAACCGCAATTGTTCGTACAGTTGCTAGCTTATAGATAGTAATACTCTCTCCTTCTCTCTCTCTCTCTCTCTCTCTCTCTCTCTCTCTCTCTCTCTCTTTCTCTCTCTCTCACACACACACAGAGAAAGAAAGAGGCACACAGCGTACACGAATAAGCATGAAACCAAGCATCCCACATATAGCTTAAGATAGGTCGGGGTTTCTTTGCGTTCGAACCTCGACTCTGCGAGGCAAGATCGTACGTCTTTACTGATTGCATACTACTACATCTTTTACTACTACTAAATCGGGAAATTCTCTGATTCTACTGATTCTCTTGTTGCGTGTTTCAATACTATAGTTAATACTGCAGGCGCTACATCAACTCTGCTTTAGCTGTCTTATGTTACTATCGTTATTTATTTTCCGGCTGTTTATCGAATGTTATTGTTAGTAGTAACTGTAGTAGTAGTAGTAGTAGTAGTAGTAGTAGTAGTAGTAGTAGTAGTAGTAGTAGTAGTAGTAGTAATATTAATAATAATTAAAAATAATAATTTTTTTATTCAACCAGTACAAATGATGTAAATAACTTTTTTTAATTATTAAAATAACCTTACTAGGCATAAGACGGATGTAGGTAGATTGATTCTGGTTTTTGTTTTATGTTCTTTATTGAAAATTAAAAATGAATAGTGATTTGAAATAATAATAAAATAAATATAATACAAACTAATGAATACATTTGTTAATAATGAAATGGTAAAATATTAAATAAATGAAATTAGACGTCATTTGAATCTCAAAAAACTTTTCACGTTCAAAATTTATTAAAATCTCGTGCCGTGTGTATGTATGTGTGTATGCATGTGTGTGTGTGTATGTGTATTTGTATGTGTATGTTTGTTTGTTTGTTTATGTACGAATTCGTTTGTGTGTGTATATATATATATATGTATGTGTGTATATTGTATTTATTTTTGTACCGTACACACGTGTGTAGTTTATGCGTTTATTTGTGTGTTTGTGTTTGTCTGTGTGACTTTGTGTGTTTTTATGTGTTATTCATATGTGGATGTTTTCTTATGTTTATGTTTGTTTTTGTATGTTTTTGAATGAGGATTTTCATAGTTGGATGCACACATTTCAAACGTGTGATTGCTTTATATTTTTTTTGGCTGACGGCGTATTTGAACCAGGTCTCGTGACAATGGAAATACTTTCAATGTGGAAGTTTATGTAAAAGGTAAAGAAGGCCACATAAGAACTTACTACCATTACTACGTAATCGTATTTCATTTTCTGTATAAGTAGTTAAAGATTAGGTTTGGATATTTTTATCAATTTTTTTGAATGTGGTTGTTCATACTTAATCTTAATAGATTGCATGCACCTCGAGAATTTGTCTGCTCGTTTCAAATGGCAGTATCTATTTTTAAATATAAAAAAGTATCATATGGTATCATAAAAAGTCTCTTGAAAGTTTATGAATGAGTTGATTAACTATTCAAAAGTGAAAGAACGAACGAATTGGATATGCAATATCTGCTCGTTTGATGATATTTGTATTTGCTTATTTATTTGTTCAATTATTCATTTCAATGATTTTATAGTATCTTTGTATGTGTATGCGTGTGTGTGTGCGTGAGTGTGTGTGTGTATTTTATGTGTTGCGTACGGTTTCATTATTTATTTACATGATCGAAAATCTAGTTATTTGCATATTATAATATCGGTACATTAAATATTTATATGCACACTTCATTAGCATAATTTATGTGTCGTTAGGCGTAGCCAGATTTTTTTTGTTTCATTTTGTTTACTTAACCAATATGAACGCATTTTAATTTCTGTTTTAATATCATCATCATCACCTCATCGTCGTTGTCGTCATCACAATCATCATCGTCTTCATCGTCATCATCATCGCCATCATCATTTTTATCATCATCGCCATCATCATCATCATCGCCATCTTCATTTTTATCATCATCATCATTTTCATCGTCATCATCGTCTTCATCGTCATCATCATCGCCATCTTCATTTTTATCATCATCATCATTTTCATCGTCATCGTCGTCTTCATCATCATCCTGATGATCAGATGTTGGCTCGGCCCCACGACCTGATATGTCAGGTGTGCGAGAAACACTGCGAAGATGAGGTCAGCTTCTTCCGCCATCTCCAGCAACTGCATCCGGACTATTGGAAGGTTCGCATGATGATGATGATGATGATGACGACGACGATGATGAAGATGGTGGTGATGATGACGCGGTGGTGATGGTGGTTGTAATGATGAAAATGGTGATTATGATGATCTTAACGATGATGAGGATGGTATTTAGAATGATGATGATGATGATGGTAATGATGTTTTAGATTATGATGATGATGATGGTAGTGGGGACAGCAATGAAGATGATGATTAAAAACTTCGAGCAAAAGAACATCGAGCAAAAGAAAAATGTTTTCGTTTAAAAACACATTCAAAGTAATGAACTGCTGTAACACATTTGTTGTAATGGTAAAAATTCATCGATCCTACTGTAATTTATCTCTTCACTTTCATTCTCATCATCGATCGAGTTTTCAAAAAATTCGCCGCCAACCTCAAGGTCGTTTCGATACTAACTGGCCATTTTTTCACCTTATTTTATAACTTTTTAAGTCTTATAAATATTTTTAAAGGCAACTGAACACACCACGCACATTGCGTGTGATTGGCCGGCTTCTCTTGGCATTCAAACGCAGCTCCTACAACAGCAGTCACAGGCGTCTTAACCGTTACACCGTAGTGCCGCCCAGACATGAAATTAGTTTATTTCAATTTCAGCATTAGAAATTCGATGAATTTTTCTTTTTCAAATTTAATTTTAGGTAAAAAAAAATTTTTGTTTAAATTGATATATGTATGTTTGTCTGTATTTGTGTGTGTTTGCGTTTGTGTGTCTGTCTGTGTGTGTGTGTGTGTGTGTGTGTGTCATAAAAATGTGACAGCAAAATGAAAAATGAAGAAAAAAATGTCTGTGGCTTCGTATCTCATTGTAATTTTACATTTATTTTAATATTTATGAAGTCTGCATGTATGACTTTTTTGCTAAACAATTTTAAGCGAAATAATTATTGGGCATCTTTGTATTTTTCGTATCTTTGTTTCATTTTTTTCTACTCTTCCCACGCCGATACCTTTTTCCGTCTCTCTCTCTCTCTCTCTCTCTCTCTCTTTTACTCTTTTTCTCACTCTCCCTCTCCCTCTCTTTCTTGTTAAATTCATTCATTACTTGGGCAATTTTTTCTTTTTTCAACGACTTTCGCGCACTCTATTATTTCGAAAAAAAGAAAAAGATCGCCTCGCTTTTTAAAATTTAATGACAGTTGAAATTAATTTTTTCCGTCAAACAAAATTTTTTTTTCAAATTTAATGAAAAATAAACCTGTCGAGATTATTATCATTTCAAAATGACTTATAATTATCAGATTCCGATTCCCGCCACTTTTTCACAAAAGATCAAGTTTAACATCATATATCTACTCGTCTGCGTTCCACTTTTATGTTTTTGCTGTATTTTTTTGCAAGAATTTTGTTCGGTCAAACTTTTTACCATTATTTTTATTATACTGAGTACGATGAGCAGCCATAAAATAGTTGGAAGTTGATAAGTTGCGCCGCTGAGATGTGTGGAGGCTAATAAAATGCTGTTGTCTTTTTTAAATTAATTTTTGAAAAATTTTCAACAAAAGAATGAAAAATTGTATAACGTAAAATCCTGTATCAAACAGCGTTCTATTTAATATATGCCCGTGCTAATGATTTTTCTTTCAAGAAATTTTTCGTTTTTTTTTTAAATTTTTAAAAGAAGTGCATGCAGTGTTTGCGTTCCGGTGGTTATTCCGCTGCTCTCAGACAGACATCAAAAATAGATAGATGTGCGAGTATCTTTTTTAATTATGGATGTATGACCTTCTGTGTTTGAATAAGCACTGGCATTTAAAAGAAGACATTATTTTTTTTACTACCTCTATGATTAATGACAAATAAAGAATGGATGTGAACATGCTCGAATTGTTCAGGTGTTCTCGAGTGAGAATCCAATGATGGACATGAGAGGCATGAAGCAGGAGATGGATGACGACCTGCACACGTGCATCATCTGCAAGGAAGAGTTTCTGGAAGAGGAACAATACTGGAAGCACATGAGACACGTGCATGCCGACATCAATCCCATCCCGTCAAACTCAAACAACAACAACAGTAGCAGTAACAACAACAACAACAACACAAGTGTGAAGACCAATTTGAAAGATTTACCCTTGTACACCTGTAGCGTCTGTCAGAAGCTTTTCACTCAAGAGACTTACCTGCTGAAGCACATCGAACACAAAACTGATACCCAACACCAGGAAACCTACAAACGAATCCTGAAGAGCATCCAACAAGGTGGTGGTGGTGGGGAAAGAAGAATGTCCGACGGTGGTGGGGGTGGCATTATGAAGGGGGGCTTGATGCTGCCCTCATCATCGGAAGGCCACTCGAGTAAGAGTATGAAGGAGAAGGATTATTTCAGAGAGGATATGTTCAAATTCAACCAGAGGGATTCCTGCTTGAAGTACATGGATGCCTTTCCTGATGTCACTCAACAACAGCAACAACATCACCACCAACAGCAACAACACCACCACCATCACCACCACCATCATCACCAGCAACATCAACACCATCAACAACAGCAGCAACAAATGAGATTCGGTATGAACTCGTTTAGCAGCAGCGCAAGCAGCAGTGCAGCAGGGGCTAATGACGAATCCAAGCAGAACAACGGCTGGTCTAGAGACATGTATAGCGACAATTTTTCTTCATCCACCGATATGGCGGGCAAACATTTACCGCACCTAAAATCCAAGTACGACCAAGACATGAGATCAAACAACAATAACAACAGCAGCAGCGGTGGCTTACAGGTGAACAAGTCGTTGTCGTCGTCTTCATCATTTTCATCATCGTCTTCGTTGCTAGACAAAAATGAGATGGACGACATGTCGAACGATGACTTCAACAACAACCACAACCAACAGCAACAACAACAGCAACCACCTTTCTACCAAAGACCGCCAAAGAACAACTCATCCTCTAATATGATTGGTCACACGAACACCAATCACAGCAACCTTGGTCAAGTCTACATGTCGGCAGCCAATCAGCAGTCAGATTTCGTCAATCAGTCCCCAGGCCAGTCCAACGAATCCTGTAATAACATCATAATGAACAACAACAACAACAACAGCAACAGTATGATACCACCAAAAACAAACAACAACAACACACCAAACAACAACAACAACTCTGTTGTTAAAATGTCTGAAGAAAATAACGGTTAAGATTAAGATGATGATGACGAACTTGTCCTTATATACAAAGGATATATGAATATAATAATTTATAATACGTCTATAAATTTAATGTAAGTTATATATATATATATATATATATATATATATGTGTGTGTATATATTATGGTAAAATAATTAAAACTTAATCTATTGCTATGTTGTTTTGAATAGCATTACACATCTAATGTATGTCTGCTTGTATTGAATTTTCTGGAGTTGTTATTATTTATTGTTGTTATTATTGTTATTATTGTTATTATTATTATTATTATTATTATTATTATTATTATTATTATTATTGTTATTGTTGTTGTTGTTACAAGAAAACGTTTACAGCGTCGACAACAGCAACAACATTGTTGTCAACACATCTACAACACTCACAACAATAAATTATATATATAAAGTATATAATTATAAAAATATAATTATATATATATATATATGTGTGTGTGTGTGTGTGTATGTGTGTGTGTGTGCGTGTAATGCATATGTATATTTATATATTTATATTTATGTATTACACCAAATAAGTTCAATATCTTTAGATAAAATTTTCTCTATAAATTACTTAGTTACTTATTTTGTCTTAAGTATTTTAGTATTTCGTCCCGTTTCGTTTCACTTTTCTAACATTTCATATATATGTGTATTTGTATGTATATATATATAAATATATATATATATATATATTTTTTGGGTTTAGACTATCATAAACACAATTATTTATAAAGATTACTGCGTTATTACTACATTATTTTACATTATTATTAATAATTTTTTGTCAGAAATGTCAAATATTAAGTTTTTTATTTAACCTTAATAAACTTCATCAAGATGATAAAAGTCTCGTTAGAAAAATTGAGAAACTCAACTACAAGTTGAATAATGACGAAAACGCAGTGATCTTTACAAATAATTGTATATATATATATATATATATATATATATATATATATATATATATATATATATATATATGAATGATGAATGTATAAAGGTATATTTATATATTTCTTATCTATGTATATATTTAATATTTATATTTATTTAGCAATTTTTTAATTCTTTCATCCACCAAAATTTGAAACATCTTAATAGGAATTTGCATGTCTGTGTGTTTATATACGTGTGTGTGTGTGTGTGTGTTTGCCTATGTACGTCCGTGTGTGTGTGTGTGTACGCCTATGTATGTGTATGTATATCTGTGTATGTGTGTGTACGCCTGTGTATGTGTGTGTACGTCTATGTATGAGTATTTTTGTCTGTGTATGTGTGTGTTCGCTTGTGTATACGTATGTGTACGTCTATGTACGTGTATGTACGTCTCTGTATGTGTATGTACGTCGGTGCGTGTATTTGCCTGTGTATGTGAATGTACGTCTGTGTATGTATGTATGGTAATTTTTTTTGTATTTAAATAAGCAAATTTATACCAAACGTTTAGACAATTATACTTATATATATATATATATTATTCGTTCTTATGGTAATGTGTTGTAATTTATCATTCAAACACACGCGCGCGCACACACGCACACACATATAATTTGACGATACTCTTTGTGTGGTCCCATAGTCTATATTAATAACCTAAGTTTGGTTTGCTAGTGGCCGTATTAAACTTTCAGCTGTTTTAAGGTAATCGTATTTAGTTCTTCATAAAAATATTATCTCTCTCTCTATATATAATATGTATATAATTATAATTTAAATATTATTTAAACAGTAGTACATACAATATTGTATGCAATGTTTAACGTACATGCACACGTTTAGTGAAAATACATACACACACACAAAGCCCACACACACACACAAAGCCCACACACACATGCATACATACAAACACACACACAGGTCTCAAAAAAATATTGAAGAGATAATTGTAAAATATTATATATATAATAAATAAATATATAGATTATAGTAGCATTATTTATTATTCATATTATTGTCGTTGTTATAATTTATTATTGTTATCTAATTTAATGATTTTAATATTATGCGACTTTCATTTAATTCATCCTGTACTACTACTACTACTACTGCTGCTGCTTCTTCTACTAATACTACTACTACTGCTACTACTGCTTCTAGTAATAATAAGAATGATGATGATAATAATAATTTTTAATTATATTTCTTCTTTATCAACTAACTATAACGATGTGCATAACATTTTCATCATCTCTGTTGCTATTATAGTGTATATGTTTGTGTGTGCGTGAGTTTATTTGTTTGTGTTTGTATGTGTTGTGTGTATATATAATGTGTGTGTGTGTGTGTTGCTCTGTACATTACTTTGTATTAGTTTCTTTTGTGTATTTATCAAATATTACAGACAATATAATAATATATGGTTATGTTGAAACATCTATATTCTATATACTGGAATCGTATTCAGAGAACATTTATTATTATTATTATTATTATATGATTTTTATTGTGATTATTACTGTTGTTGTTATTGTTGTTTTTTACCCTTATTTCTTCTACTATAACTATATAATCGCTATTAATATTTTTCTTTCGCTCTCATAAGGTCCTTAGTAATGTTATTGATACACACACAAAGATACACACATACACATACATACACACGTACAGACATACACAGGCAAACACACATGATATAATATATCCTATACCCATCCTATAATGATCAAACATTTTTGGCCGTATTTTTTAGGTTTTTGTGTATAATATGTGGA
>NW_008704392.1:2054439-2065261 GCF_000326865.2 Helobdella robusta | reverse complement strand
GCAGACAAAAAACACAAAGAAATGATATATGTAAAAGACTTACACACACACACACACACACACACACACACACACACACATATATATATATATATATATATATATATATATATATATATATATATGTATACAATTTCTGTTGAAATTCAAGTTTATTGTTTAAATCTTTTACCTATTTCATTTCTTTGTTTTTTTTGTCTTCGATTTTGTAATTAATTAACTTATTAATCGATTAATTAATTAATGACATTTTGGTTTGGTTTTATTTAAATTGAAAAAACGGTTTAATTTATTTATTTTTTTCTATCAAAAGTGTGTTTTTTTTCTTGTTTATGACGTCATCATCGTCAAGGTGAATTCGAACCGGTTATAAAGACTATTTTATATTATTATCAAAAAAATTATCATCTATTTATTCCATTATATATTATATATATACTATGTATATATATACTATGTATATGTATGTATATATAACTATATATTACCTATATGTAACTATATTACGTATGTATATATAGCTATGTATTATGTATATATAGCTATATATCATGTATATGTATTTATATATATGTTGTTCATATGTTTCTGTTTCTATTTATGAATCACCTATCTATTTTTGGTAGTATTAAAATTTTTACATTTCAAATTTTTGAGGGCAAAATTATCTTTTACATATTTTTTTTAAGTTCTCTATTAGATGGTTCTATACGTTCGTTCGTTCGTTCACTCGCATCTTAAAAACATCATCGCTATTACATTAGGACATCTTCAGATGATCACAAAGTTTACTCTCCAACGTCACATCACTATATGCAGTCATCGTCGTCACCACATTTCTATATTGCCATGTAACACATCCATGTCATCACATTTTAATACCGTAATAATGTCGTCTTTACTTCGCTAATCACATAATTAAATTATCATAAAACCTCTCATCATCTCATTATAAGGCTTTTACGCACTCACTTTACCATAACGTAATGTAATTTTACTTGATGGCGGTTACCATGATTACACTTCTCACATTTCATCACGTAACTCTCTCGCGTCATTTGCATTGCATCATTTAACGTCATCGTATCACATCAACTTACACTCATATCATCGTTACAATACCAACATTACTGTAATTTCACATCCTTTTAAAATTGTATGATCATCCAACTCCGTATCTTCTTATAGCTGACATCACTCACATTTTACCATTTTAAATCACCATACCTATCACTATCGCTTTAAAATATCATCATATATCATCACATTAAATCACCATATGATTCATATGATCACATTTTAAATCACCATCATCATATTAAATCACCATATGATTCATATGATCACATTTTAAATCACCATACCCTATCACTATCACTTCATCATCATATATCATCATAAAACATCATCATATATCATCATATTGATGTCCGGGTTTAAAATTTTTTAAATTTGTTGATTTTTTGGATGAGTGAGGAAGGCTAAGGAAAATTCAAAAAATTTGATAGAATTTCACTTTTTTACTACTACATGTACACTTCGAAAGCCATCTAGTCCAAATTCTCCTTCATTTATTACTTGCTTGTGTTATTCCTATTGTATTTCAAAATTAGCGATGCAGAATTCAACATCTATATTTAAATAATTGAATAACTAAATAATTATATTCATTTATAATTAATAAATAAATAAATAAATAAATATATATATATATATTTATAATTATTAAATATATATATATATATTCATTTTTTATACACACCTTGTTTGAGAAATTTATAATTCATGATCATATGATACATTTAACATTATTCAATTCAATTACTTCTTTGATTTAATTATTAACTTGAAACATTTTTTAAAAATTTTCAAAACAACAATAATCATTTTAATCCATTATATATATATACATACATACATACATATATATATATATAATTGTGTGATAATGATGATAATACAGTTAAATTTAGTTGCATAAATGATGATGATGATGCTACAACGCCTATGATGATGATAATAATTATTATTATAATACATAATAATTATCATCATTATTATTATAATTATTATGTATTACGTTTAACTTACCAGTGCTTAATTTAATTTATTTAAATTAAACTCTGGTGTTCTCCTCCTAGTATTGTCATTATCGATTATAATAGTTTCATTACATAGTACTACTCAATAATCAATCACACACACACACACACACACACACACACACACACACACATATATATATAATATATATATATATATATATATATATTAGCACTTATATATATATATATATATATTTATATATATATATATATGTTGGAAGGAGAGCATATTTCATAGAGTATTGTATGACTTATACCAAAGTGTTGGCATAAATAATAATAATGATATCATCATGATATATTATAAATTAATATATATAGATATATATATATATATTTACATATATATATATATATATATATATATATATATATATATATATATATATATATGTAAATTGATCACATATAGCCGGTGAATAATGAATATAATATATCATGATGATGACTTGAACCCAAACGTTTTGTGTTCAAATGCAAGCGTTTGATGGATTTACTAACGATAAAAAATTGCTTAAAAATTGGTTTTAGTATATTATATATATATGTATATATATATATATATATATATAATTTCCGTAACCCTTTTTAGTTATTGTAGCTTTTAGAAGCTAAACACAAAATAATTAAATGAATGATTGGTTTCTTTATCATTGTTGATAATTATGGTATAAAAAAGAATAATAATATTGTTTTTATTATAATTGTTATTATATAATGTGTCATGCATAGAGGTTCATTTATTCATTCATTCATTCTTTTGTTTTGAAATAAATGAGATGGAAGTTTATCATTGAGCGTAATTGAAATTGTTCGTTTCTTTTATTTAGTTTGTAAAATAACGAATTAGTTTGTAAATTTATAATTTCGTGCAATTATAAAGTATTATAATTAATAATTATGGATTCATAATTTTGTGTAGTAACTAATTAAATGAATAACTGAATGGATAACCAATAGCAAAATCGATGAACGATTTACATAAGTTAAGGGGTAATTAGCATAATATATGTAAATTAATTCCGAAGATAATGTTAATCAAACAACCGGCCTATCAATCCATCTGATAAACAGTAGATTTTATCAATCAATTAATTATTCAAACAATCATTCAGTCAATCAATCAATTAAATATCATTTAAATCAATAAATCCTTCAATCAATCATCTATCAATCATCTTCTTATCAACCAACTAATTTATCCATGTACCAATCGAACCAACCGAATAAACAACCCAGTATGTTTAGAAATTGAATAATTTGACTAATTTGAATTCACTTTCATCGTAAAAACCACATAAACTTGTATCATTATCGTTACTATATTGATACAATTATTCATATATCACTTATACAATTATTATTTTTATCACTTTACTAATAACGAAAGCTAAATAGCATTGCAATTGCTAATAGCATTCAAACTACATAAAATGAACGAATGAGTGAAGCGAGGAAAACAGAAAAAAAATAACTGAAAACAGAAACATGAAAAAAATTTTTTACTATAAATAAATTGACCAATGATAAGTGACCAATTGATTAGCAATCGAATAAACAGGTCAACCAAATATCTTAGTCAAAGGTTACTTTATACCTTGAAAGGTTAAGCCACAATTTCAGCTTCAGAAATTTCAAACCATTCAACATATACGCCACTCATATTACGTTAATAATTATGTGACGGAGGCTTGTAACCGGGCAGTGGCTGTAGAAATGAAAAAAACAAATTAATCAATTAAGGAATATAACAACAACAACAACACACGTTTAGACGACATTTTCCCCGAGATTGGGGGTTGCCGTTTGGCTACCTATGATGAAACCGAAATACCCCTGTCACTCGCCTCAGTACCACGCAACCCCGTTTTCACTTTGTCCTTCTCCACCTGCTCTCTCCATCCCAGTCGCGGACGACCCCTTCCTATCACTCGTTCAACCTCGAACTCCAACACTAGCCTAATCCCGACCCTTTCATCCCTTCTCAACACACGTCCATACCACCAAGGAATATAATGGATCAATTAATTAATTAATTTAATTATGAAAATTTCTAAAGAGGAGAGAGAATTTCAATTAAATGACAGGAAAATAAATGGATCATTAGTGGAACGAATATGTAAGAGTTTCACAAAAAAAACACTATAGAATCTATGGTAACACTTTTTATTAGAAAATACAATTTAACAAAAGATACATACACACTGATCTATTCATTCATTCACTCATTTATTTCTTTTTTCGTACTTGATTAAACTATCAATTCTGTAAAACAAAACTAGACAGAGAATCAGGTTATGGGTCAAAGGTCACTTATCAGTTTGACCCGCAAAATAATGAACGATAGCCAACTTAACTTACCATTATTCCACCGTACACCTGGTCGACCTCGCCGTAGTCCAAATAGTTTACCAACATGATAGGCGAGCAGCTTATGATCTGGGCTCTGTAGAACTGTGTGTTTGTGTGTGTGTGTGTGAGTCTCTCTCTATCTCTCTTTCCCTCTCTTTCTCTCTCTCTCCCTCTTTCTCTCTCTCTTTCTCTCTCTCTCTCTCTCTCTCTCTCTCTCTCTCTCTCTCTCTCTCTCTCTCTGTGTATGCGTGTGTGCGTGCGCGCGTGATATATAGTTACATTATTATTGTTGCTATGTGTGTTTTCCATATTCTTTATTTGAAAAATATCAATAAATAATTTATTGTTATAATAGCCACATATTATTATGATATAATAATAATATTATTATTATCATATTTTATTATTATATATATATAATTTTCTATCATCATAATCATCATCAGCACCTTTCCGTCTTTCCATTTCGACATGCATACATCTCCTGGCTTCATACTCTTGAATAAATGATAATTATATAAAATAATAAATATAGATTATAATTATATAAAATAATAAATATAAATAATAATTATAAGTACGCAAATAAAAAAAACATTCAAATGTATAGTATAAATGATGATAAGATGTATCAATTGTTTGTATTTGCCCATACCTTATAATCATTAATATGAACTTCTGAGAACATTTGTTGTTGTTGGCTAATTTGTGGTTGTTGTTGGTTAATTTGTGGTTGTTGTTGTTGGTTAATTTGTGGTTGTTGCTGGTGTTGTAGTCTTTGTTGATGTTGCGGTAGACTGAGTTGTTGTTGTTGTTGTTGTTGAAACTGATTTTGTAGCTGAAAATGTGGTAGTTGTTGTTGTTGAAAATGTGGCCGTTGTCGATCGTGACGCTTGTTATTTGCACTTTCATCTTTAGTAATGACATTGGTAGTAGCTTTACTGTCTGATACATTCTCACCACTACTATCAACATTATTATTATTATTATTTATATTTTTGTTTCTCTTGTTATAATCACTGCTCTTATTCTGAATATAACAAGAAGAAGCATTTTTGCTCTCAGGATATTTGTTTCTGGATTTCAGCGTTGATAGAGAAGATGACGACGACGATGATGGTGATGGTTGTGATGATGATAATGATGATGGTGTTGGCTGTGATGTTGATGACGGTGGTGGTGGCTGAGATGATGATAATGATGCCGATGATTTTTCAGCTTTTCTGGGAACGTAATACTTTATCTCATTTCTAGGACTGGATTGATATTTGTTGTTGCTGCTGCTGTTGTTGTATGTTTTGTTGTAGTGTGGAGAAGCTTTTGTAGCTGTTGTGGCTGCTGTTGTGGCTGCCGATGATGTTGCTACTGATGATGATAGTTTTGTGGCTTCAGATGACGATGTTGTTGTTGCTGCAGCTGATGATGATGTCGTTGCTACTGAGTATGGCGATGATGATGTTGTAGTCGTTGCTACTAATGTTGTAGTTGTTGCTACTAATGTTGACGGTGTTATTACTACAGCTTCCTTTGTTGTTGTCGTCGTTTTATTCGAATCAACAACTCTATCAAGTAGTGGTCTTGAAAATCTGTTTTCTGATTGGTTCTTTTGTTGATAATTTCTTGATGTCTGCTGATGTTGTTGTTGATGTTGTTGTTGTTGTTGCTGTTGTTGCTGCTGACGGCCATTATCTTCAGAATTGCTTGTATTGTTATTATTTTTTTCGTAACTACTCTTCCGGTTAAAATTATTTCTATCATTCTTGTATCTATTATCATCATTTGATCTTTCATTATAATCATAATTATCTTTATTTTTGTTATTATTATTATTATTATTATTATACCTAGTATTATTATTATTATTATTGTTATTATTATTACTGTTATTGAATTTACTATAGTCATAATTTTTTTTGCCACTGTAATCATCTCTGCCACTCTTATTTTTACTATTGCTATCCATTTTATTTTTATTATTTTTATTATAGTTATTATTATTATTTTTGTTGTTGTTGTTGTTGTTATCTTCAACCTGATTGGCTACCAAATGATTGACTGCTTTTTGGACATCGCCTTTAGAAACAGAAAGTGCCTGGATGGCGTTCTCAAGGGAAAAACCCATGTCCACAATTGAGGCTAATTTCTCGTCTGAATTGTCCTGCGTGTGCGTGCGTTAGTACGTGTGTGTATGTGTATGTGTGTTGCATGAGTATTTGAACTTGTGTTTGTGTGTGTTTGTTTGATATATTGCTGGTTAGAACGTCGTTGTAGTTGTAAAAGCTGCTATTAATGTTCTCCCATTTAAAATGCTATTATACTATATTACCTGCTGACACATACGCACGCACACAAACAAACAAACAAACACACACACGCACACACACACACGTATACAATATAACCGAACGACATTTAAGAAAATAATATTTATCAATAAAATTACATCCAACAAAATAATCAAACACGATAATTATGAATCACTATAAATAATTATGAATAAATATAAAAAATTATGAATAATTATAAAAAATTATAAATAATTTAAATAATTACGAATAATAAGTACTTGTGGGTTCTTTTTAGCACTCCTGTCAGCCATGACGGCTTCAATGTTTGCCTTTCTCTGCATGCCAAATGCATCAACTGCATTCTTTTTTGACGGTTCTTTTGCAGTTGAAGACTGGATTGACTTGAAATTATCTGTATTTATGCGTGTGTGTGTGTGTTTGTGTGTGTATGTGTGTACGTGCGTATATGTATTTGTGAATGTACGTGATTGTGAGTGTCTGTGTGTACATACACATGTGTGTACATATCTGGGCTTTATAATAACAACAACAAGAAATAATAGTTATAATTACAAAATAATTAAATAATTATTTAAGAAATTGAAAAAACTGACCGCCAGATGACCTAGTAGAATAGCCTTCATACCTACTACTGGATTTCTTCATCTGTTCAAAAGGTACAAATGGTGGTGGCCCATCCTCGCCTACGTTTCCTCTCGTTAATGTGGCCAGCGACTGCACGGCGGTATGTTATGTATTGCATTGTGTTGTGTATTTTTTGTATTCGCTGCGTCTGTATTTTATCATGTTTATGTACTGCATTTGTTGGTATTACGTTGTATTGTAATAAAAAGCGAAAAACATTTTTGTAATAATTGTATGGTATTTATCGCAGTATCACATTTATCATTGTATTGAATTGTATTTAATTGTACTATTATTTTTTATGGTAGATTGAAACTTTGTACCAGATACCAGATCACAATGCATTCTCATATTATTGAAATATAAATGATTTAGGAATAATTTAATAAAGTTTCATTAATAAATTAAACCCAAAATTTTGGTAACAAACTTGCTTCATCTCCCAGTTGTCAATTAACTTTTCAACCCGCCCACCTAGAACAGATGAGTTATTATTAGAAAGCAACAAAAATCCCTGCAAAAATGGGACTTTCTCGGTTAGTTTCAGTTTCGATCCTGGAGCTATGCTAGGACTGTTGGACGGGGAATCCAAATTCATCTAATCACTCATTTGATTTATTATTACAATTCCTTGATACAAAAATATAAAAATTTATCACACACTAATATTTAAAATTTAAAAACTGGATAAAATGAGAGTGTAATAACAAAAACCTTATCAAAATCCCACTAAACATTGAAACACACAACAACATGTGTGTGTGTGTCTGTGTATGTGCGTCTCTGTGGGTGTATGTGTGTGTGTAGTATTATTATTACAAACTTGAAATTATGAATTCTATCGATATTTATGGCTAGAATGGTTGCAGTGCCATCTGTGAGGACAATTCTCATCAGACAATCGTCTGAGTTGTTTCTGCTCGAAGTGATGTCAATAGCTTTGGGGACTTGAACATTTTTCACTTTCTGGACCTGCAAAACCAAAGGTCCTTCTATCTGAATTAGGTGAATTGGGTAAATTATATGGAATTATTTTTTTATTTTGTAAGAATTTAGGTAAAATTAATCATTTTTGTAGAAGTTAGATGAATTTAACTTTCATTTTATTAAAATTTAGGTGGATTAATTTATTAATTGGATAAATAAATAATTGAATTGAATTAATTAATATTTAAGAACACCACTAACAAAGTCCATTTTACTCCTTAATGCATTGTCAGGCAGACATTTATCTCCAATGTCCTTCAAATCATTCTGAAAATGTTTATGTCAGAAACAAAATGTCACTTTCTTACATTTATAATATGAATTCATGGTCATTATGTTATATCTCAATTATTTATAATAGAATAGAAGACCATTGTAGTTTGTGAAAAAAGCATTACACATTTCTTATGGTCTTACTTACTAAATTTGTAAATTATCTTGAAGTTAAGTCTTTTAAAACAACTCAACTAATTAATTAATTAATTGTACCTAATTTTAATTTTAACACCCCACCACCTCTACTAACGTTTAAGGCTTCTTTGATAAATGTCTCACAGTTGTCTTTACTACAGATTTCTTTCAGCTCTTCAAAACCACTTTCCGATAAATGCCTGATTTTTCAAGAGAATTAATTTCAAAAATACGGAAAAATAAAAAAACTGGATGATGGTGGTGTATTTGTTTGTATCTTTGTATGCTGTATGTATGGGATCATCATATTTTTAAATTTATTTTTTTTTAATTTAAAAGACAAGACAGCAGCAACAAAATTAGTGTATTTTATGGTGCATAAAAAACAAACCATCCTCTTGTCTTCAATTCACTTCTCAGATCCATTAATTATTTTAAATAATTTATTTGGAAAAAAGTGACCAATTTCGCTACGAACAAAAACCAGCAACTAAAAGTAAAAGTAAACTTAAAATCATTACGAAGGACGGTGCGCTGTGCCAAAGATGGATTTTGATAACTTAGTGGCACCATGTAGGTGATATGCTAATGGATCTGCTAATTATTCCTTAATTATTCCATTGCAAAATTATATTGAACTGCTCTTCAAGGAAAAATAATTATTAATAACTCAGTTTGCGTGAGTTATTAATAACTTGTCGCAATTTCTGAACATGGGAGTGATAGCGGCCAAACGTCTATAAAAGCGCTGGGAAGGTCCCGTCAACAGGCTCAGAAATTCAGTTCAGGAATTGTTGTCGTCGCTAGAATTATCGTGGAGTCTCGGAAGTTGAAGTGGTAGATTCGTGAACCGACGATTTGTGAAATATATATGTATATATTTAATTAATTGTTTAGAGATATTGACTAATAACGTTGTTTAATTAATTAATTAGAGATATTGACTAATAACGTTGTTTAATTGATTTAATTGGAGATATTGACTCATAACGTTGTTTAATTGATTTAATTAGAGATATTGACTCTTAACGTCAGTTTGTAATTATTGTTACTTGCCTGACATTATAAACAGTATTTCACTTTGTAATAGAGAAATAGTTACAACATACTTGTTCTTGTTGCGAGGTTGAAATAATAATAATAGAATTAAAGAACGAACCCTTACAACACAGGTCACAACGGGAGGCCATGGCTCTTCTAGATCCGCCACTGGATAGCCATAATAATGGTGATGATGTTATAAAAAATCATCAAAATTGTCACTAGACAAGTGATAAAACTATCCTAACATGCAAAAAATTTGATAAACTTTGATGCTTTAAAAAGCAGTCCCAATACATATATTAATATTAATAATAATAATAACTAATTAATTATAATAATAATCATAATGACAACTACAAAAGTATTCAAATAATAATCATAATAATAACAAAGTTTATTGTTTGTTCGAGCAAGGCGTTACTTGGGAAAAACTAGCAAACGTTCAATAGCAAATGTCCAGTTTTAAGCTATTTTTGAAAAACCATGAGTATAATAAATTAAATGATTTTATGAAATAATGAATAATTTTAAGTTTATGATGATATTTAGTAATAATTGTGAGTTGGTTCGCGTCAGGGTTAGAATTAGGGGTCAGAGAACGTTAGTTGAACAAACGCTGACGTGGACAAGTGAAATCTTTAACATTTATCTCAAACCTAAGACTTGCTGCTGATTTTAGATTAATTGAGATTTTTAAACACGAACGGCTCAAACAAATTTTTCAAGATAAAATTTACTTTAATTTTAAATAAACTTAATTATGAAATAAAAACTTAATTATATGATAAAAAAAAATTTTGAAAGCTGTAATGGATAAATAAATCAATAAGGTACTCGATCGACCTGTTTTTCTGAGTAACTGATCTGATCGACAGCATGTATATTATTCTTCAAAAGTAATTTTTAAATATTTTCTATGTTTTTATTTATATCTTATATTTATTAATATAAATAATTATATATTTATTATTTATTATATTTTACGTGTAT
>NW_008704392.1:2033816-2054389 GCF_000326865.2 Helobdella robusta | reverse complement strand
TGTATATCGATGTGTTAACGACATGTCTTTATGTATAAATCGGGGCAAAAATTGCGGCTTTCTTTGTGACAATCTTCTGCCAAAACATTTTCTTTAGCTATTTGAGTTCGACAGTATGGACAGAATAACGTTCTACTCAATGTATAAATAATGAAAAACGTGTCTGATTCATTTCAATAAAGAAAAAACTTTTACGAGTGCATGGAAAGTTAACTGGGCCGGGTTACAAACAAAGCTACCCCTTGTTTTAAAATGCTGTAAATTAATATACTGTTTACTGACCTAGCCATTTTTCTTTGATAGAATTACGTAACTTATTAGAAACATCGTAGTTGACATTGCTTATTTAGCATAATTGCGTTATTCTCGTCAGTTTACACATTATAGTATGTAGGTGACAGTTGACAAAATAGCTTTATGATAAAATGAAGGAATTTGCTAAGAACAAAATCTTTTATTACAAAACTGAGAGAGATCGATGTTATGTACATGTATGTTCATCATTTTGAAAAGCATCTTTGCAGATTAAGCATTATTTTTATAACTATAAACTTCATTGAAAAAACAAAAAAGAATCTTTCTATCCTTTATTAGACCTAATATAATGTAGAGACGAAAAATTTGAAAAAAGTTTTGAAAAAATTTCAAATGAATTCACAGGCTATTCTTTCTTTGTTTCAGTCTGAAATATAACATAACACAACTTTAATTAATTATTATCAAAAAATAAAAAATAAATAAATACAATTAATAAGAAATACTGAAAATAAACAAACATAAAATTACTTTGGCATTTGCTTCAACCCTTTTAATTCTCCCATGCACCAAGTTAGGATGAATGAAGTCATGCTGACAATTAGCATATCCAATCCCTATCCCAATTCCTGATCCAAAAACAACAGGCCATGGTCTTCCTGGAAAAAAATTTATGAAAATATTATATATATTTAACATGAAAATATTTTAAATATAATGTATTAAGAAATTATTAAGAAATTATCATTATAATATAAACCATGAAATAATTGTGACAAATCAAAAATGAAAAATTCTATAACTATGTATTAAAAAATCATGAAAATTTATTATTAAAGATTTACTTTTAAAAAATATGACGGAAAAGACAACTCCCAATCCAGCACCCATTGCTAAAAATTAAATTAAATCAATTTTTAATATAAAAGTATTAAAATTACATTTATATTTTAATTTAAAACAATAACATAACATTATTTAATTATCATGAAAACTGAAAATTAAAATTTATTTTATTTAATAATATAATATAAAATTATAAATAATAATTAATAAATAAATTACTTATATACGTCATAAAAATGAAATAAAACCAAAAAAAGTTAAAATTAATAAAAAAAAAACAAAATGTAACCAATTTTAATAGCGGACTCTGACAGGCAGCGATCCCATTTTTCTCCGTAGATGTCTTCGGATTTCGTGTGCGGTGAACCAGGAGTAGCCATTTTTTTTGTTTACGTTTACAAGGTCATTAAAAGGGAAATTAATTTTAATTCTGACAACGGCGCTTCATTTCGGAAAAAATCGATTTAACCCCATTGCAGGAAAGGCCAGCCAACAAGACACACAATATTAAGTTACGTAAGACACAGTACACTCCAGCCATCTACACACCCACACACGCATACATTCACACACGCACACACACACTCTCAAAAAGTTAAAAAAGGTTAAAGGTCAATTACTACTCCTTCTAGGTTTAGAGAAATGAACCATGGAATGAACATGCACAAACATCGCACGATAAATCACGCAATACACACGAAGGACGTGACAGTCGGAGATTTTTTTGTTATATTTACTTCTACAGATTACAAATTTCAACCGGACGACGAGAATGAACATTATTTATCTTTTTTGATGTTTAATTTCTTATTTAAATTATGATCAAAAGTTTGAATATATTAATTCAAAATTTGAAAAATTATAAACTTAAAAACTTAATGCTTGAAATAAAGTACAATAATGTGCTGCTGTTGGTTTTTGAGAACACAGTTACAAAACTGCTTGTGATTGTAAAATTCTATTCTTGCAAGTATGTGGTAAAGTTATAAAAACAACTTTGAGTTTTCCACATTTTTGTAATCTCGTCCAAATTTAAACAAAATTCAAATGTAATAACAAACAAGTAAAAAATCGCCCAAACTCCTGAAAAGCATCGAACAGCCGCACGTTTAGTTATCAAATGATTGATTAATTTGGTAATTAAGTAATTTAGTAAATAACTAGTTAAAAAATTCACGTACATGTACATAAAATCTACGTTTAAATTTGTAAAATAAAACGTAAAAAACGTCACACACACAACCAGCCACACCCATCTGCTCCTCACTGGTTGGCTTGTGATGATGAAAAATGAAGGGGTGAAATAAACCGGTTGGGATGTACTATGGAAGTGAATGAACTATGCAATATATATATATATATAATATATATTATATATATGTGTGTGTGTGAGAGTGTGCGTGCGTGTCTGTGTGTTTGTGCGGGAGAGGGGGGGGAATGACATCTGATCTATACAAAATAAAATCAATGTTGTAATGTATTATTGCTTTCTATATATATATATATATATTAGCATTTTTATATGGTATATCTATTTTATATAAGATGTATATAATATATATATATATTATATATATATATATATTAATATCCGCAATAAATATATATATATAAATATATATATATTTATATATATATATAGTGTATACCCACAATAAATATATATATATATTTATGTATATATAGTGTATATATATATATATGTATATATACACACACATGTATGTTATATTATCTTATCACATATACTTACATGTTTATATGTAATATATATAAACACTTAGTAATATAACACATACAATATACATATACAACAAACATATACAATGTACATATACAACATACATATACAATATACATATACAATACACTTACATATACGACATACATATACAATATACAACATACATATACAATATATATGTAAATCAGTATGGCTTGTGTCTATACATATAATATGTGCAATTGGGGGTAAAGGTTAAAAGACTATATATTGCGGATTGAAATTGAAATGGAAAATTTTTTAGAAACTGAAAACATTGGAACATCCAAGGTTGTCTGCTGGATGAAAAATGAAAATGAAATATGCTTTCAGAAAAGCCATAGTTAAATTTAAATGCATTATCATTTAGAAATTAACTTAATCAATGGCAGATTTATGAATAAATTAAAGTTAGTTAGATTTATCAGCTGATGAAATTGCAATCTAAAAAATAAAACATCATCCTCTCTTTTATCATTTTATTTTCATCTCTTTTAAAAATTAATAATTAATTTAGCAATCAACTTGCTTTAATAAAAAATACCCTAGTCTTGTGTTTTTGTAATTTTCAGTATTCTATTTTACTTAATTGACCAGTTTGGTTATGGAATAAATAAAGTTAACTTTCAATTGTGGCTGGCTATTCATCTCTAGAGTTATAATATAATTTGTTTTTTAAAATTGTTTTAACAAAAAATAAAAAAAAATGAGTGATACCAACTTGACAAATGGCAATGGAAAATTGGAGACAAGTGACGATCAGAATGGAGTCATACAACCTCTACTCTCTGGTTTGTATCAATATTTTTTTATTCATTCATTTTCAATTCTATCAATCAATCAATTAATCAATCAAACAATCTGTATATGCCTGTATGTTTCAATCAATCAATCCCAAAACTATTCATTTGTTTGTTTATTTAAATAGAATCCTGAGTGCATGGTAATGTGTGTGTATTTGTATGTATGCATGTATGTATGTATGTATGTATGTATGTATGTATGTATGTATGTATGTATGTATGTATGTATGTATGTATGTATGCATGTGTGTATGCATGTATGTATGTATGTGTGTATGTATGTATGTATGTGTGTATGTATGTGTGTATGTATGTGTGTGTGTATGTATGTGTGTATGCATGTATGTATGTATGTATGTATGTTTGTGTGTATCCATGTGTGTATGCACCACACAGATTACTACCAGATCACGATGGCCTATGCTTATTGGAAGAGCAGGAAGCATGCAGAGAGGGCAGTCTTTGACCTTTACTTCAGGAAGAATCCATTCCAAGGGGAGTTCACCATCTTCGCTGGCCTCGAGGAATGTCTCAAGTTCATTCACAATTTCAGTTATTCTGAAAAAGGTGGATATATGTGTGATGTACACACAAACGTACACATATATGTATGCATAACAACAACAACAACACACGTTTAGACGGCATTTTCCCCGAGATCGGGGGTTGCCGTTTGGCTACCTATGATGAAACCGAAATACCCCTCGACGCCATCCACATCTGTCACTCGCCTCAGTATCACGCAACCCCGCTTTCACCCTGTCCTTCTCCACCTGCTCTCTCCATCCCAATCGCGGACGACCCCTTCCTACCACTCCTTCAACCTCGAACTCCAACGCTCACCTAATCCCGATCCTTTTATCCCTTCTCAACACATGTCCATACCACCGCAATCTCGATCTCCTTATCAATGTCACAATGTCCTCATTCAATCCCATCATTGACATCAGCTCTGTACTACTCCTCCTATCCTTCACTTTAACCCCACACATATATGTATGCATACATACATATATTCATACATATATTCATACATACATACACACAGACATACATACGTACATATATATACACAGACACTAATACATACAAAACACATACACATACACATCCATATATGCACACGCACACACACACACACACACACACACACACACACATACACAGACGTTGAATACCTAAGAAAGCTGCTGCCAGTCCATACAGAGTCTGAATTCTTTAACTACCTATCACACTTAAATACCAACGAAGTAGAGGTGTATGCCATCGATGAGGGCATGGTGGTGTTCCCCAAAGTACCCCTCTTGAGGTTGGAGGGCCCTCTGGCCGTGGTTCAGTTACTGGAGACCACTTTGTTAACTCTTGTTAATTATGCAAGGTTTGTTTTTTGTCTGCGGAATTGTATTTTGATGAGATAGATTGTGTTGGTAGTTCTCTATGGTAATAAAGTTTGGGAAGACATTTGCGTGCGTGTGTGTGTGTGCGTGCGTGCGTGCGTGTGTGTTTGTACGTGACGGGTTGTGTGTGTATTAACATTAATTAACTTTCCACCCATCTAATTAGCATTTCAGTTCATTAATTTTAATGAGCTGTTGGTTTATACGGATTGGGAATGAAATAACTAATGCTTTTATTTTTGATAGCGTTTACTTTATATTACAACAGGCACGCACATTATTATTATTATTATTATTTTTATTATTATTGTTAATATTATTAATTCAGTTTGGTAGCGACAAATGCGGCCAGATTCCGATTGGCGGTAGGTCCAAAGAAGGGGTTGTTGGAGTTTGGCCTAAGGAGGGCTCAGGGACCTGATGGGGGCCTCAGTGCTTCAAGGTTATTATTATTATTTATGTGTTATTTTTATTATTATTATTGTTGTTGTTATTATTATAGTGTTGTTGTTGTATAGATATTGCTATATGGGGGGTTTCGACGCGACGAGCAATTTACTGGCTGGCAAATTGTTTGGCATACCAGTTAAGGGAACACACGCTCATGCCTACGTCAGTTCATTCAATGGCCTTGAAGATGTCAGAGATAAGGTCTGCTTTGATTGGCTGGCTGATTTGTTGAGTGGGCTAGTTGATTGGCTGGTTGCTGGATTGGTTGAGTTAGCTGATTGGTTGGTTGGTTTGTTGATTTTGAGTTTGTTGATTGGCTGGTGGGCTAGTTGATTGGTTGGTTGATTTTGCTGAGTGAGCTGGTCGGTTGTGTAGCTGATTTGTTGATTGTTCATTAAAAACTAAAAAAATTTTGTTTTTATTATACAATAATAACAATAATAATAGTTGTGTTAAAAAAAAATAATAAAAATAAAAAATTAATTTAATTAAAGATGTTGAAGTGTAAGGCAAACAGTAGTGACTCTATAGATATTCTGCAAAGAAGTTTACATTGGCTCGAAGCACTCACAACAACTTTGAGTGAGTAACTTTATTTATTCGTTCGTTCATTTGTTCGTCCGATCATTCATTCATTCATTCATTCATTCATTCGTTCGTTCGTTCGTTTATTTATTTGTTCGTTCATTTGTTCGTTTGTTCGTTCACTTAATTATTCTTTTTTATTCCGTCAATCATACGTAACCTTTGATATTTGAGTTATTCAGTTGAAAGAAATATATTTTGGATGAATGTTTTTTTTGTCTGTTATATGTAATTTTTTTTTCAATTTACTTTTTATTCTATGTCTGTCCGTCTAACATTTCGTTGTTTATGTTTTTTTGTTTCGATCTCTTTTTATTTAGTTTTTTTATTTTTGGCTGTTATTTTTTGTTGTTTTCTGTGACAGATTTTTGTTTTATGTTCCAATTATCCATTGGATGAACTTTCAACTATGGCTGTCTTGGAAACATTGGAATTAGTTACATAATTATCATCTTTTAAGAATTTGTTTGTTTGTATGTATGTTTGTTTGTATGTTTGTTTGTTTGTTTTTATGTATTGGCTGTGGTTATTGACTGATGCATGTATGTTTGTATGTATGTATATGTGTATATATATTTATGTGTATATACGTGTATGTATGTATGTATCTCATTCGGATTTTAATATACTTGTTTCTATAATTAATTACGAATTAAATTTTGTTTACTATTGGATTGTTTCAAATAATCCACCTATCAATTTAAGTAAAACATGTTTTATATTATTTGGTCCTAAAATTAGAACAGATATTGTTTACCTAGTTATATATTTAAATAATATTACCATTGAAAGGGTTGAGTCATTCAAATTTTTGGGAGTTATTTTATCCTCTAACTTATCTTGGTTGAATCATATCAAACATATCTCCTGTAAACTGTCTAAATACTTGGGTCTTATTTATCGTCTGAGGTTTAAATTTTCTAGATTTATCTTAACAACTTTATATAACTCTTATTCTTCCTTATTTGACTTTCTGTGTTTCTGTCTGGGGTGGTACGTCTAAATCTAACCATCATATTTTAACTCTAGGTCAAAATTTTTTTCTTCGCATTCTGTTTAAATTAAAGAGATTTGACCATGTAAGTTCATACTATCAAACAGCAAATATCTTTACCATAAACCAACTACATATTATTTATCTATTACTATTTTTTTTAAAATGTTTAAATTAAATTATTGTCAATCTCTTAAAGATCAGATTAATTTATTTAAAAATACTAGGCAAAATTGTTTACATTCTAATTCTGAATTTTACTTTTTGAAACCTAGAACAAATTTTTTCCTCAACTCTGTCTTACACATCTCTATGCGTCTTTGGAATTCATTACCGATGACTACTAAAAACTCTTCTACTCTTGCTCTAATTAGAAAATCTATCTATTTGCTCATTCAGTCTAATTATTTCAACCATGTCCTTTGTTGATGCAATTGTTTTTCGTTATGTACTTAATATTTATTCAATTTTAAGATGGTTCAATACTTAAATAATTTAATTAATTCTATTTTTTTCTTATTTATAGAACTACCATTATTTCATTGTGAAATGTAAACATTTTTTTCTATTTATAATTTTTGGTGCCAATTTCATATCTTCGGGTCTCCAGGCTTTTTTGCTGAATGAACTCATTATTGAATTGAATTGAAATTGAATATAAGCATATGTAATTATGTATGTATGCATGTGTGTATATATATTTATGTGTATATACGTAATGTATGTGTGTATAAACGTATATGTATGTGTGTATGTGTATATACGTATATATGCATGCCTGCTGTAATACTATCAGTTTTCTATTTATTTTGAAAACATAATCATTTGCTGAAGCTGTGATTTAAACACATGGATATATATAAATATCCATGTTTTAACATAAGATATACCGTATCATAAACATTTTCTTAATTTTTTCCCCAAATTTTTTTCATTTATTGTAAATTAATCAACCAATTAGTTAATTAATGTTTATTGATTTAGTAGGAATATTATTGTACGGATATTATGACCATAATAAATAAATAAATAAATAATTCTGTTCCCTAAGTTATAACCAGAGTGCTAACCTTTTTATGATTTGTTTCCATGGAATGTTGGTGTTTTTCTAGGCAGACGACATAGCAATGCGATGTTTATCTATCATAATATTTTTTATCTCGTCTTGTTTTCCTCCTTTACTTCTGGGTTTGCCTCTGCTTTATTTTATTTTTAAACGTTCCTTTGTCGTTCTCTCTCTCTCTCTCTCTCTCTATCTCTTCCTCTCTTTCTTTTTTTCTTTCTTTCTTTCCTATATTTTTTTCCCGGTTTTATTTCCGAAAAATTATATCAGTTCTCTCCCCTTCTTTCTCTCTATTTCTATCTTCCTCTCTCCTTTCCTCTCTTTCTCTCATCCTTATTCCTTCTTTGTTCTATCCTTTTTTCATTCATTCACTCCATCTTCCTAACCTCTATTTTGATAACATATCACTCACATGGGTGCTGCATATGTATATATGTACATTTAGTAGGTGGGTTATTGTGATGATGACAGCATTCAGTCTTTCATTTAAGTACATAAATGTGATGTTCTTGTGATGTGATTGATGTTTTGTTTGGTTATGTAACCATGTTCTTGTTTATTCACGTGAAGGGCTTGATGTTTTGTATTGTGTGTGAGTGTGCGTGTACGTGTGAGTGTTTGTGTGCGTGAGAGAAGAGAAAGGAAAGAGAGAGAGAGATAGAGAGAGAGAAGAAAATTATATACAGTCTTGTTTAAATTTGCAGGAGTTAAATCTTACATACAAACTTTATTGATAGTGTAAATCATTTTAAATCAATTTTTCTGAATCTTGAGAGAGAGAGAGAGAGTTATGAGTGATTGAGAGAGGATGATTAACTTTTAATCTTTCACAAAAGTATACGGTCTTGAGTAATTTGCGATTAATTTTAGACTTTAATAACTGCGTGTTAATCATTGTAAATCTTTCTTTGACTCTTAAGATTATGTCGAAAGTGAGACGAGCAAGGTAGAGTTGGCAGCCTTCATATCGTACGGACTGGCCTTCCCAGATGATTTCCTCTGTCTCATTGATACATACAGCGTCATCAAGTTTGTTGTTTGTTCGTTCGTTCGTTCGTTCGTGTTCGTATGTTCGTTCGATCGTTCGTTTGTATGTTCGTTTGTTCATTCACTTGTACGTTTCTTTCATTCATTATAAATGTTAGGTGAAGATAATTTTTTTGTCTAACCTTTTAGAAGCGGTCTACCGAATTTTTGCGCTGTTTCTTTGGCGCTGATAGAAGCAGGGTACGTACCACTTGGTGTCAGACTGGATAGCGGTGACCTCGCCTACCTGTCTGTCATCGTCAGGCAGTCCTTTATGAAAATTGCCGACGAGTTAGCTGTTGTTGTTGTGTGTGTGCGTGCGTGTGCACATGCGTTTGTGTGTGTGTGCGTGTGCGCGCGTGCGTGTGTATGTGTTGATTGCTGAATGATTGAATTGAGGAGGATTTTGTGGTCATCATAAAAAAAAATTGCAATTCAACTTCAGTAAAGGCCATGAATGATTAAGCCTTTGTGCATGAATGATTGAATGAACGAACGAATGAATAAACGAATGGATGAATGAAAGATGGAGACAGTCAATCAATCAATCAATCAATCAACCAACCAATCAATCAAAGATATAATCGCCCTGCTTTTGAGAAGTTGACGATCGTTGCTAGCAATGATATTAATGAAGAGACAGTTCATTCGCTCAATCATCAAGTTGGTTAAATTGTTCAATTCATTTTAATTATCATTTAAATATTAATTACTGTCATTCATTTATAAATTAATTAATCGATTAAATAGTTATTATTAATTGCCTACAATTTATTTATATATTATTGTTTAATCTCTCAATCATTCATTCATTCATTCATACATTCGTTTATTCATTCATTCCTTTATTCATTTATTCATTCATTCATTTTTTTTATTTATATTTATAATTTTTAATAATTTCCTGTACAAATTTATTTGCGCTGAACTATTTATAGGTAAGAATGAGGGCAGCATTGATGGTAATGAGTGATAACGTATGTTAATGTATGGTATATGAATTTTGATTCATGTTAATTTATGTTAATGAGATGTAATCCGAGACAAGGAATTGCTATAATTTATGCAAACGAATTATAACTCATGCAAATGAATTATAATTTATGTTAATGAGAGTGCTTCGTTTTAATTTGAATCCAGTACATATATTATTATTATTATTATTATTGTTATTAGTAGTAGTAGTAGGAGTGGATTACAAATCTGTATATATATATATAAATGCATCTTTATGTGTGTCTGTGTATGCATGCGTTTTTGTTGTATTAAAAGTAGTAGTTGAAGCAACAGCAGCAGTAGTAGAAGTAGTAGAAGTAGTAGTAGTGGCTTGCAATTGGGAGAGTTGTTCGTCAGTGATAATATTAATTTACCTATTGTTATTAGTACTTTTTAAATGTTAATAATATTAATAATGTCATTTTTTTTTCATTTATTTATTAACACAAAATGTGTCTATACGTATTTGTATATTGAAAAATGTTATATAAATTGTGCTGATATATGCGATACACATGTTTCTATGTAAATTGTGGTTATGTGCGTACATGGTTACACGCACACACATACCCACACATACACGTGCACATACACACACACGTGTACACACACTCACACACACACTACACTGAGGATGATGATGATGAAAGGATGAAGTGCATAAATATTTATGCTATGGTGTATAGAATATATAAACAAACAATAATAATATTAAGTCTGTGTGTGTGTGTGTGTGTGTGTGTGTGTGTGTGTGTGTGTGTGTGTGGATGTGTGTGTGTGTGTATGTGTTTTTGGGTCATATTTAGTTGTTATCAGATGAGCTGATGTTTCGTTGTTTTGTTATTCAAGATGATATGATGATGATGATAATAATAATAATAATAACGGTTTCATGTATGTAGGTATAGGTAGGTTAAAAACAATAAGCGCATTCATTCATAGAACGAGCGATTGAAATGAAGGAAGACTTGTTTATATGTTTTGTCGATTACTGCAAAGCTTTTGATAGCGTGAAACACTTGGAGCTTATGGGAGTATGTATTGGAAAATTTGGACATTGATGGCAAAGACAGGAGAGTTATCATAAACCTCTATTGGGAGCAATGAGCAGCGACGAAAGATGCTAACAAGATGCTAACATCCATCCATTCATCTGTCTCAAGTAACAAGTTTTGACGAAATAAGGAAAGGTGTTTGAAATGTGGTGAAGTGTGGTGGTGAAATAAAGAAAAGTTTCTGCGACACTTGTTGAATATCACCACATTTCAACTCTTACGAAGTGTTAAAGATCGGGTTTTGTGGGGGGTCGATGGTCGCCAATGCCCTGAATGGATAAGACCCGAGAAAGAAGAAGAATTATTCATCTATCGTTACACTCCCTCATCATTCATTTCCTCATCCATGGATCTATCCATCCATTCATGTATTCGTTCATCTATTCGTCCATCCATCTATCCATCCATCCATCTGTCTCACTTTTTTCTATTTTATTTTATAACGTTGCTTGTGATTTACATTGAAAAATTTTTTGAACCAAGATGAACATCAGGGGTAGAATTTTATTTAAACCTCTCAAGCTTATTTGAAAATAAAAATTAATTAATTAATTAGTTAATTGATTAATCAATCTATCAATTAATTTATTAATTAATTAAGGTTTATAGACACTTGTTTATGTTTTGTATGTGTTAAGTTGTTCAAATGCACACACGCAAACTTTGGAATAATGTTTATATGTGTATTTTTCCTTTCATATTATTATTATTATTATTATTATTATTATTATTATTATTATTTTGTAATAATAATATTAATAATAACTATAACTATTTTTATTATCATAAGTATTTGTTGATTATTATTGATAGAATTATTATTTTTTGTAGGTAGTGGGTTTAAAACCTGGTGTCACGCAGGCAAGTTCAATTCTTATGTAGTATATGTGGTGGTCACCTCTCTCTCTCTCCTCTCTCTTTCTCTCCTCTCTCTCTCTCCTCTCTCTTTCTCTCCTCTCTCTTTCTCTCTCTCTTCTTTAAATCTTTCCTGTTCCTAATTGTTCATGAGCTGTTTGGCTTTTTTTATTTTATCCGTTTTTTGGTTGCTTTTGTAGAAGTCCTCGCCCTTATATATATATATATATATATATATATATATATATGTGTGTGTGTGTGTGTGTGTGTGTGTGTGTGTGTGCACGTCTTAAAAGCTGACAAAAGCTAACAGACTCTAGTAATTGTTTTAACAATAATTAGCATGCAGCTTATGCATGCTGGGGTTGAATCTTGAATCTAGGCTCTGATAACGATAGTAGCATGTAGGCCTAGTGACATTCTCATCCGTTTGTGCAATGCATGGGAGATTTATATGTTCAACATTGGCCACGATTAAAGACGTTAATAACAGTTTTGGCTATTGTAGGCTAGCTTCTAGATTAACATTTTAAAATTGATTTTTAAAATCAATTTGCATTTTCGCTACTTTTATACTACTGGCCAATCGACTACTTGTCTATACTGATTTCGTGATTGCTTCTATACGGGCTCAGTGACAATATCTGATTACGTAGATTTGTTCGAGTAGAATTTTACAGTATAAATTGGCTCTGCGGTTGTGTAATGGTTAAGATGTCTGCAAAGAATCCAACCATCCAGTCCTCGAATCACAATTAACTGCAAATTATTTGAAAAAAATTCAACTAATTTTCTAATATTTTATCTATAATATATTCATTCGTATGCTATTAGGCTATTAAAATGACCATTGTCCATTTATGGTTATATGGTATGGTTTATAATATTTTGTTCATTCAGATTAGTAGTATGGTCATCGATGAATTATTAATAATTACAGTGTTAAACAAGTATACATACACACACTCACACACACATACACACACAAATTTACACACACACATGTATATATACTTTTAATTTTCCCAGTACAATTTAACACGTGTACAATATATGCATGTTTATGTTAACGTTTATTAGGAAATTAGGTAATCTCTTTCTGTGTGGTTATTTATGGTATTCAATTCGTGTTAATGATGGTCAAGAATTATTCGTTCATTCATTTTTTTGTCTGTTACTTTCACTCGTTCATTCATTCATTCTTTCTTTTATTCATTCATTCATTCGCTCATTCATTCAGCATTCGAATCGCCTTCCTTAATGATGATGAATGATGATGGTGGTATTGCTATGCTATAATGATATATTTATTTTGACGGTTGCGAATACGTCGTGGTGTTTTAGATTAACATTAATATTTTATTATTTTTCCATCATTTTAACTAACTAACTAAATAAATAATAACAAATAAATAAAAATGAAATAATTAAATAATAATAATTCTATGACTTAACTGCTTGATATGCGATTTCATTTTAAATTATTTTTCGTTGGATCCCATGGAATTCCTCCTAGTAAATTTTACTCTGTGTTGTCTGAAAATTAATATGAAACATACACACACACACACACACATGCAAACATACACACACACACACACCCACAAACACACACGCATATACAAACACACACACGCACGCACAAACACACACACACATTTACCGACAACTTTTCACAAACACACTTACGAAGCAGTGGCGAATAGTTTTTCTTCACTTTAAATAACTGAACAACTCAACCCAACGCCCAGGGCCATTGTATAGATAGCTTTGGTATCGGCACTCATCTGGTCACCTGCCAGAAACAACCTGCTCTTGGCTGCGTTTATAAAGTTGGTATCTGCTACTGGAATGAAATACCACACGCACGCACACACACGCACACACACACAACCATTCGTAGTTAGCGGAAGTCAATGGCAAACCTCGGATCAAACTAAGTGAAGATGTGGAGAAAGTGACGATGCCAGGAAAAAAGTTGGCCTACAGATTGTACGGGGTGGACGGGCACGCCCTGGTCGACCTTATGGCCCAACCAAATGAGGAACCCATCTTAGAGGGGGGTAAAATTCTTTGCAGACATCCTTTCCAAGTCAGTTTTGTGTGTGTGTTTGTTTGATTGATTGATTGTTCGTCTATGTGTGTGTGTGTGTGTGTTGTATTTCGTGTGTGTGTGTGTGTGTGTGTTGTATTGTGTGTGTGTGTTGTATTGTGTGTGTGTTTCTGATTTTACTTTGTTAGCAGATCATTTTTGTATGTCCGATTTGTGAATCTTGACCAAGTTAAATAGAAGCTCTTTCTTTTCATTCAAACTTTTGGAGAGTTATTTTTCGGATTTATTTATTCATAATTATTAACTAAAATTTATGAAATGTGTTGTAGGGGCAAACAAAAGGATTGTGTTGTATTGTATTGTATTATATGGTATTGTATTGTATTGTATGATATGGTATTGTATTGTATTGTATTGTATTTTATTGTATGGTATTGTATTGTATTGTATTGTATTGACAATTTGTACCCATTTTTTTAAATACCCGCATGGCTATCACAAGGAATCGAAGAGGGCCCACGTAACCCCGAAACGGGTCGAGCCCCTGTACAAGTGCTACTATAAGGACGGGAAAGTATGTTGTGTATTGTATATGTGAGCGTGTGTGCGCGTGTTTCTGTGCCTGCGTGTATGCGTTTTTGTTTGTTTGTTGTTTGTACGTTCGTTCGTTTGTTCGTTCGTTTGCTTCTCGTTCCCTTTTTTGCCCTTATCATCAAACAGTCATGCGTTACAACATTTTTTAAAATTTAAGCTTACCTACTTATATGCTAATATCAGCTCAAGACACGTGTAATTACAAATAAATTTATATATAAATAATAATATTAATAATAATAAAAGCAATAAATAAAAATGATTAAAAATGATAATAATTTCAGATAAATCAAAGACTGCCGACTCTAAATGAGATAAGGCAAAGAGCCCAGGAATCTCTCTCGCATATTAGAATGGACCATAAACGAGCTCTCAACCCAACACCCTACAAGGTAGAAAATTTCTTTCATTCATTCATTCATTCCATTCATTCATTCATTCATTCATTTATTCATTCATTCATTCAATCAATCATTCATTCATTCATTTATTCATTCATTCATTTTTTTATTCATTCATTCATACATTCCATTCATATATATATATATAAATTTATATAATTTTATATTTCGTATTTTTAAAATCACTTATTTCGTTGTGTTTGTGTGTGTATGTGTGAGTGTACGTGTGTTTGTGTATGTGTGCGTGCGTGTGTGTGATAGTTGGTAATTTGAATTTTGATTGACAGGTTTCAGTATCTGGACCCCTCTACAACTTCATGCATGATCTTTGGCTGGAGAACGCACCAATTGGACAGCTATATTAAAAATTCGCTCACCCATTCGTTACTTTTCTGTCATTCATTCATTCATTCATTCATTCATTCATTCATTCATTCATTTCCATAAATAGATGGCTCAGTCATCTGCTACCTCTTTTTTCATTCATTGATCCATTCATTCATTCATTCATTCATCCTCATGATTTTATCTTTGTTTGTATTAAAATATATTTATAGGTTGATTATAACATTGGTGTATTATATATATGTATATATATATAATATAACCATATATAAAAAAAATATATATATTTATGGTTATCTTGAACAATAGCATTGTTTGTATATTATACTGCTTATATTATTTCTGTGGTGTTAGTTGCTGTTGTTTGGCGAATGTACATTAGGAGTTAAATTTTAATAAATAAATAAATAAAAATATAAATTAATAGTGGTTGTAGTAGTAGTAGTTGTAGTAAATCTTAACTAGTGTTAAACATTCTTTTGCTGTGTTTTATAGCCGTATTTTGTATATCTTTTATTAAAAAGGGCATTGATGTTGTGTTTAATGTGATGGTCTAACTATTCCGTTATTGTACTCATTAAATGTAATAATGAATGTTATTATTATTAAATTTTTAAATTAATATCGTAATAATAATTTTGAAGCAATAAATTGTATTTTGACAATTGGATAATGTTATTATCGGGTGGTAGTTACACCTCTTCATACATGGTCTTGTTGAGTGAAAAAGTTTAACATTCTGTCACCGAAGGAATTTGATGGAGGAGAAAGTATGATTAGCATCGCAACTGTTACATGTGTGTGTATACGTTTGTTTGTTTGTTTGTGTGTGTGTGTGTGTGTGTGTAAGTTTGTTTGTGTGTGCGCTTATGTTTGTGTATGTTTTTTTATTGTCATCGTTTGTCTTCGAGTGTAGAATGCCTTTTATCATTTAACATGTCTACAGATCCTCTACTTTTTCAAAGGGTAAGCTTTATCTAACATTAGAGATATTTTTTAACTGATATATTTAGCATTTGATATATCAATTACGTTATGTATCTGAATATCATACTTATCATAATTTAAGTTTTCTGATATAGTCTGCTCACAAACATGAACCCATAATTTCGCAAAGCATTTTTAAAATCAACAAATAATATACCACGCAGTTTATATCCATGTATCTATGGTTATCTATTTTTAAGACATTGATACACAGAACTGCTTCTTGGAGAAAAAAATCTTCATCCGTAGAGTCGACATTCAATATCCAATTCCTCATTCGCCAATTTAGTTTTTTCTGCTATGTCATCGACTATCAAATGTGTATCATGCTGTATCATGAGTTTATTACGGCGACACACGCACATGCACGTACGCGCGCACACACAAAATCTAATAAACACTGATGTATATGTACTGTACCAGTACATTCTTTGGTTGTATTTTTTCTGTGGCTATATTTGCTATAGATGATTTTGTCTGTCTATCTCTGTGTCTATGTGTGTGTACTCGCATGTGTTTGTGTATGTGCTCGCATGTGTTTGTGTATGTGCTCGCATGTGTTTGTGTGTGTGATTAACTAATTATTCGTTCTGAGTCTATTTTTTACTCGGTATTTTATTCAAAGTTGGTTTTGCCAAAAATTTGCAGTTGGTTTGAGAAAGATTTTCCTAACTTTTTTACGTACATATACATAATTTTATGTATATGTACATAATTTTCTGTTTCACCAGTTGAAAATAAAAGTTTTGGCTTCATGCTAGTGTTCTATTTAAAATTCATCAATTTTTATTTTTCAAATGTAACGTTCACTATCATTATACCCCCAGACCACATGCGCAGATTGCATCTTATTATGTAATTATATTTGATGTAAACTTTTATCTATATTTTATTTTATGATAATTTTTAATGATTCTTATGTTTTTTTTGGTTGGTTTCTATTAGCTGGTGAACACGTGAATAAATATCTGTGCGCGTAGCCTCGTGTTTTGTTCATTTGTTTTAATCCTTAAGAAGTCAAATTTTGGTGAGTTTCGAGACAATGTTGGTGAGTATCTATAACTAAGACGCCATTACTTTACTTCTTCTTCATTACATAACTTTACATTACATAACTTCATATCATTGTAAAAACTTTCAATTCAAACTGCATACTTCTATAAAATACATAACATACCAACACAAATATGCTTCTAACAGTCTTCTTTCTCGTGCCTTATCCTTTCAGGGCAGTGGCGACCATCGACCTCCACAAAAGCCGATCCTTAACACTTAGTAGCAGTTAAAATGTGGTGATACTCAACAAGTGACACAAGAACTTCGCGAATTGTATTCGTTGTTGACCGCAATCTTTTTTCCCAGCAATCTTTTCAGCAGTTGTAACATTTTCCATTCTTTCCTTCGGCATGATGTGATCAAAAAAACTTTAACTGCCTCCGTCGGATTATCTGTAGCAATTTCCTCTTTTCATAACCGGGGAATGTTACAAGAAATTAATTTTTATCGGCAGCTATTAATTCAAATGAAAAAATATTCAAATAACAATTATTGTTTAATATAACGTCTCGAATAACGTACAATAACAATGACATGATGTTACAATTTTGTTGAAGAACACCAAAAATAAAATTTAATAATATCAACTAAAATAATACTAAAAACAAAACGCTATAAAAATAAATCTGTCATTAATTAAAATTTTTATAATTAGTCAAACACTGACTGTCGACTAGATAAATAAAATGATATATGTATGTGTGTGTATATATATATATATATATATATATATATATATATATATGTGCGCGCGCGCGTATGTTTGTGTTTATGTATGTGTACATTTGTGTGTGTGTGTGTGTGTGTGTGTGTGTGTGTGTGTACGAGTGTGTATTTGAGTGTGTTGTATGTATGTATGTGTGTATTTATGGGTTTGTTTAAAAGTACATTTATGCGTGTGTATGTTTAAGTATGTATTTGTGTGTATGTGTATATATCTATATGCATGTATGTATACATTTATTCATGTATACATCCGTAAAAGTATTTATTTGTGTGCGTGTGTGTGTATGTGTTTTGTGTGTGTATGTGTTTTGTGTGTGTATGTGTGTGTGTGATGATGACGTGCAATGGGATAACAAAAAACTTTGAAAATGTTATGAGGAGTATGAGTAATTAGAAAAAAATGGATGAATGAATAAATGAAAGGTTGAATGAATGGTTGAATGAATGAATGGATGAATAAATGGATGGATGAATGACTAAAAATAAGATTAACAAAATGATAATTCAAAAACACGCAATCAACAAAAAAGATAACAACATCAAAGTTCAAATATTAAATCCTCAACGACAATAACATTAAACATCATTAACTAATTACGTACCGAACAACTTATAAATGAAGAAAAAAATACGCGCTATACAACTCGCAACGATGACGTCATAATTAATATGCAGTATATCATATATTCCGTATCTTCGGTAATAACGGCCACGAATAAATAGTTTAGCGCTTGATTAAGCAAGTTTGATAGCGTGGATGGCGATATATTTAAAAAAAAAAATGAATGCTGACTGATTTTAGCTTATGCTCCTAACATTCATAAAGATAGGGAAAGAGAAGGATGTAACAATGCTTATGTGTTTTACAGAGAGAGAGAGACAGGAGAGAGACAGGAGAGAGAGAGAGAGAGAGAGACAGAGACAGAGAGAAAGAACAAAATAATTGCTGATAATTGCTGAATAATAACCAAAAATGACGTCTGACTAATATAATGTATGAAACACACGTATGCAATAAATGAATGACTAGTACATATATGAACACATCTGACATGAATGAATAAATGAATGGCGCTGGAGGAAGAATGAATAAAAATTTCGTCCACTCAATCGTTCGTTTAATCTTGTATTCATTCATTCATTCATTCATTCATTCATTCACTCTTTTGATTCAATCAAATTTCAAAATGTGCAACAACAACAACGGCTTCAGTTAGATGGATTGAATTTACAATTTGCAATTCAGATCAAAGTTAAATAAAACAACGAAAATAAATGATGACTATGGTTTGATACTCTTTAAAAACTGAAAACTAATTATTATAAAATGTTTTTATGCAAACAAAAAAAATATTCACGAATAAATAAGAAGCATGAACAGAAAATCCGAGTAACAGAATGTAATAACATAATATATATGTACGTAAGACTAGAAAACATGAACAAAAATTCAATATATATACAAGTGGATGTGTGTGTATGTATGTATGTATGTGTGTGAGTGTATGTATGTGTGTGTGTGTGCGTGTGTAATATAATATATGTATGTAAGACTAGATAACATGAACAAAAATTTAATATATATAAAAGTGGGTGTATGTACGTAGGTATGTATGCGTGTGTGTATGTGTGTGTGCGTGCATGTATGCATGCGTATGTGTGTGCGCGCGCGCGTGCGTGAGTTCGTGTGCATAACATAATGATGTTAAAGAAACCTTGATTAGATGGCATGAAACAAACAAAAATATTTCCAAACGAATGTGAAACGAAACGAAACAAGAAGAGCAGCTTGTTTGAAACATCTGTAGGCCAGCCGCAGACCATTGAATTAATAATACATTTCATGATGTGAAAGAAAATTAAAGAATAATATCACTAGCAATGAGTGTGTCGATAATAATAATAATAAAAATAATAATAATAGTAAAAAAATTCTACGGATAATAATATGAACAGATAATAACATCAATGAATGATTTATAATGGTAAGATAGAGTGACGTGAATTAGAGTTTCAGATAATTTGCTGTAAACTTATAATAATAACAGCGATTAATTAATTAACGAATTAAATATCAATACATCCTTTGACTATTAATTAATTAACCAATTAATTACATTTTAATACTAAATAATATCAGTACTAACGCTACCAATTAATTAATTAATACCACTTAAGAGAGAGACTCCAAACGAACTTAGTAGAACTTAGCACAGCAATTATTAAGCAAGGCGCTACCACCGATGACCTTTGACCTGCCACTCGCCAAGTTGATCCCGCCCATTCCGTCACCGACTCCGCCCTCGTCAAAAAATGACGGAATC